>NC_140911.1:6491926-6741926 GCF_045865225.1 Trachurus japonicus
CTGGAGTAGATCATGAGGATCCTTTGCACACCGATAGACTGAAGCAGAAATCATTATTAATCAAATCGTTTTGAATCCAAAATCAATTTTGAATCGAATCGTAGCCCCAAAAATCAGAATCAAATCTAATTGTTAGATAGTAAAAGATTCCCACCCCTTATCAGGAGGGCACATGGAGTGCCTGAGTCCTGACTATGACTTTACACACTCACACACCCAGTGCTGCAGAGACATGGTGGTGATAAACTGGGCCAGGCTGCATGGAGAGGCTCCCAGAGAGGAGGACAACTCAACACCTCAGCACAACAACAACCTACTGTACCGCAGCAACATTTTGTGGAACAGCACGGGAGCGGCCCGGGGGACTCGGCTGGGAGAGCGAGAGCGACCGACTCTGACTTGGCTCGTTCTCGCTCTGCGGCGTTGCTTCCTCGTCTTTAGTTTTGGTTTTTACATTCAGTTCCTCTCAGAACAACAACAACAAAACAACACTGCTCTCCTGAGGCAGACCAACAAAAGTGTGAGGAAAAGAAAGTTTTTCTTTACTATTACTACGTTTTCTTTCATGTAGAATAATGAAGATGCAAAACATGGAGAGAAAATCTAAGAAAAACCCTAAAGTACCTCAGAATTTCTACTATTTAAAGGGATACTTCAACATTTTGGCAAACTGGCCCATTGCCATAATCCCTATAGTCATAGCAGTAAGTTCGTTACCTTTAATTGTCGGTGCAAGCTATTTTTAGAACGGCGGAGCAGAGCCGCCAGCTGCTCAGAGCTACGCTACGGAGGCTAATGGGATTTCTTGGTTTCCCTCATCAAATACACAATCCAACAACTCCAAAACGCTCTGGTGGACAAGTTGTGACCTGCACATTCACCACGCTATGAGATAATAACAGAACCTTATGAGACAGAGTTGTTTTAGAGGTAAATTCAGAGACTGCTTGCCGAAAAACTGCGCCCGACGGGAACGCGCATCAGCGGTTTTGCATGAATTTACCTCTAAAACAACTCTGTCTGGTAAGATTCTGTTATTATCTTGTAGCATGGTGAATGTGCAGGTCTGCGTAGCGTAGCTCTGAGCAGCTCGCGGCTCTGCTCCACCGTTCTAAAAATAGCTTGCACCGACAATTAAAGGTAACAAACCTACTCCTAAAACTATAGGGATTATGGCAATGGGCCAATTTGCCCGATATGTTGAACTATCCCTTTAATGTATATTTATCATGTACTACTTTAAGGATTCTCAAATGTATAAACAATACGAAAATACACATCTCATCATATAGATTATTTGATTGTTGTCATGTGAGGACAGGATGAGACGCTCGCACCACTGAGGGTTTATATATCATCCAATGAATACACTTGTTCTCCTGCTTAAGTCTGGGGGTAATTTAATACTGTGGTTCTTCATTTTAATAGAGAAAGGGGTCTAAGCTGTGAGGATCACATTCAGCTCCTCAGAGTGATCACAGTAATCCTCAGACTACAGTAATTAGCAGAGGAAGAGCCGTGGTCTTCAGGTGCAGCTGTGCACGGCAGCCGCTGACATAACAGCCGTCGATACGTGACACGACGACGTCACCGGTCAGTAGGTTTCATTATAACAGAGTCCATGCGTGATAGGAATTGAACTGTTGAGTTTACCACAGACTTAAGGTTAAAGCCCGTGTTCTATTCAGGCCTTTTTTCATTAAAGCTTAGTCCTTCAATTAATATTTTTTCGAGCTTCCAGGCATCATGGGAAAAGTAGGAAAATGAGCTTAGAGAAGAATGCATGAGACGGCTCCTTTGATCTCAGTACCACTCTTACCACGCAAAGAGAGACCAGTGACACTAATAAACATCTGCAAACCAGCTGGACAGAGTCCCTGCACGCTTCTTTAAAAGGTAAAATTAAACATCCACATGTGATAATGAAATTATTTTGGAGTTTTTGCAGAGATGCACAGTAACAGAGGCTGAGTGGGTGAGCGAGGCAGGGCTTAGAAGAAGAAGAAGCACTGCTGTGTTTTCTAATTCCTCTGGATGAGCTGCACCACAGAGACGCGGTGTTAAACTTCATTAGGTTGAATTAGAGATTAGCTCTCCGCCGAGCAGCCAAGCATCACTGAGAGAAAAACACAACAACAACAACAACAGCAACAGAAACAGAAACAGAAACGGCAGCAGACTCCAAGGCATAAAGGCCGGCTGGGCAGTAAAACCAGGACTCTTTACAGCCTGGAGCCGTTAAACGTCAGTCAAAGTACAAAAACCCAGACAAGGAGGCTGGATTACTGAGAGGTAGAGCTGCTTTAATGTGATTGATTATGTAAGGAGACTATTAATATGGATTGATGCATGGAGAGCAGGTGCAGGTGTGTGTGGTTTGGTTTGGTGTGGTGTGGTGTGGTCAGGAGGATATAGTATATCATAATAAACTCCAGCAGGGTAACTCAGGGTCAGCCGGAGCTCGGTGCACAAATAAAACCATGCAGGTCTCAGTGTTACACGCTGCGTGATCCCTCACTGTGAGAGTAAACACTCACACCAAAGCCTCGAGATAAAAAAAATAAAATAAAAAGCGCTCGCTCGAGTCAGAAGGAGGTGAGATTGAGATGATTGATCAAAAATAAGTTACATCTTCTCCCCCCCCAAATCCTGGGAGATAAAGTCTGGCTGAGAGGGAGCTCAGAGCTCAGAGCTCACCTGAGGTCACCCTGAGGACACCACCGTGATGATACACAATAAACACAGCCTTTGTGCTCCTTAAACGCACACAAACACACACACACAGATACTCACTGTTGTTTTGCTTTCTCACACACACACACACATATACACATAATAATGCCTACTTAGCATTACCGCCCACATGATTGTCCCTCCGGCTCAAATATCACCATAACAAGCGTCTGATGGTCACCGCAGCAGTCCACCAGACTTTACCGACAGGTCGCAGACTGAACCGACCAACAACATCGGGTCAAATTCTGTTGCAATGTCATGCAGCCACACACACAGACACACACAGACACACACACACACACACTTTGCAGGCCAATTATAAAACCTTGTGGTGCTGCCGTTCAGCTCCTACATGCAGAGACAGGACGAAGCTGTTGCTGCTGTGGTTGATTTCTGGAGGTAGGTTGTATATAATCCTGGCTGTGTCAGAGGAGTTGAACCTGTTGAGCAGAGCTGCTGTTTTGTTTTGTTTTGTTTTGTTTTGTTTTGTTTTTAATTCCAGTTAACCTTCAAACTCGTCGTGGATGTTGTTATTATTAAGGCTGGACTTCCTGGTTCACTGGTTTCATTTTTCCTATGAATACCTGCAGCAACAACAACAACATGCTCACACACACACACCCAGTTCCTTGTGCTCTTAATTTGGAAAGCCTGAGTGTGTGCGTATGTGTGTATATGTGTGTGTATGTGTGTGTGTGTGTGTGTGTGTGTGTGTGTGTGTGTGTGTGTGTGTGTGTGTGTGAGTGTCTGCTCTCGAGCCGACCCTGAGCTTTGACCTCCGCCGTGGATGGAGGAGGGTCAGTGATGAGACAAATTTCTGGACGAATTGGACCATTAGATTAAAGCGCTGCGTGTCCTCTGCCTGACGTCCCCGTGGTTACAAACTCTGCTGTTTAACTCGTCCAGTTGAAGCATTCCTCTCTCTCTCTGTCTCTCTCACCTCTGACACAGTAGGATCGATAGAAAACAAAAAGGAGAGGCCCGACCGCCCGCCAGGGATGGACAGAGTACTCAACCCCAGTACTTGAGTAAGAGTACAAATACTAATGGTCAAAATGTAGCTCAGTCGACATGTTACTCGAGTAAGAGTAAAAAAGTACTTGCTTTTAAAAGTACTTAAGTATCCAAAAGTACATGCTTTTAAATTTACTTTAAGTAAAAGTAAGAGTAAGAGTAAATTTCTTATTTTTCACATCAATGAATTACTATAATTTTTTCTAAATGAATTTAAGGACCTTTTAACTCTTGTTTCTGAGAATTTGGGTCAGGGTTTCCTTCTTTGACAAACACAGCTTGTGTCCAATAGTATTTTAGAAAAGAAAAAAAGAGCAGACCTGAAAGTAACAAGTACTTTTCAGCCTTCCGAGAAATTAACTCGAGTAAAAGTAAAAATATTTGTCTTGGAAATGTATTCAAGTAAGAGTAATAAGTACCAAAGAAATCTAATACTCAAGTAAAGTACAAATCCTCTGGATATGTACTCAAGTAAATTCACTCTGTTACTGTCCACCACTGCCAACCGCCCTGATACCAAGAAGAGACCAGACCAGAGGAGTCTGGGACACACGATGACTCGACACTGTTGTGCGTGTCCTAATTTGTGTGATGTGTGTGTGTGTGTGTGTGTGTGTGTGTCACAGAGAGAGGACGTGTCAGAATCAGTACAACACAACACAATGGAGTGGTGCAGTGTGGGCGGCCACACCCTTTCCCTCCTAGTTCCCCTGCACAGCCTCGACTCCGGCCCCCTCCAAGAAAAAAAAAAAAAAACAGCCTCGGTGAGATCTTAAAAGAACAGGACAGTAAGCGGAGGGGGAGGGAGGGGGAGGGAGGGAGGGAGGGAGGGAGGGAGGGAGGGGACTGCACACAGGAATGAAATCCCTGATATATATATTTTAAAAAGTCAGTGAAAAGAGGAGGGGGAGGAAACAGAAAACAGCCACTAATGCAAGTGAGAGGTTTGACTGATTTTCAGCTCTTAAAGCAGAAACATGACAGAGAATAGAGAAAGACAAAGTGGGCAGAGCTGAGCAGAGTGGGAGAGAGGGAGGGGAGGGGAGACAGGGAGGTGGGGGGGGGGGGGGTAAGAGAAACAAAATGGGGGCATAAAAACAGTCTAACAGGAGACAGATAAATACTGAGGAATCTGGGAGGTAAAACAAAAAGAAAAAAAGAAAAAGGGAAAAGCGGCGACGCTGTGAGCAGCTTTGTGCTCTGCAATGTGTTGCTGAATTATTGATGCTGCCTCAGAGTTGAAGGGCGCGAACAGGGAGCACTTTCACACCGCGTAATCTCCGCATCATAAACACACACACACACACGCACACACACACATGCAGAGCTGTCAGGTTGTAGTAAATATATGACGACAACGACGACACTCGTCCCTCTTGACGGGAGGTTTGAGAGTTGGGAGATGGTCCCGGTGGGAGGGAGGTGGTGGTGGTGGTGGGTAGGAGCTGTGGCTGGGCTGGCAGGTCAAAGGTCACAACAGACATGTGGCTCACACCTGTTCTCAGTAGACTCACACAGACGGATCAACCACGACCCGGACGCAAAGGTTAAAAACAGAGAGAGAGAGAGAGAGAGAGGAGGGGGGAAGATGGTCATGACATTAGTGCAGTTTACTGTTCAACCTGGGCTCTTCATACAGAGAGGAGTTGTTTCGAGGGAAATGCAGAGACTGCTTACTGAAAAACTGTCCCTGAAGGAAACATCAACATCAGCGCATCAGCTGTTTTGCACGAATTTCCTTCTAAAACAACTCTGTCTGGTAACGTTCCGTTATTATCTCATAGCGTGGTGAATGTGCAGGTCACAACTTGTCCACCAGAGCGTTTTGGAGTTGTTGGATTGTGTATTTGATGAGGGAAACCAATAAATCCCATTAGCCTCCGTAGCGTAGCTCTGAGCAGCTCGCGGCTCTGCTCCGCCGTTCTAAAAACAGCTTGCACCGACAATTAAAGGTAACGAAACTTATGCTAAGACTATAGGGATTATGGCAATGGGCCAATTTGCCAAAATATTGAACTATCCCTTTAATGGCTCAGAAATGTTCTTGTAAATTAGGCTAT
Source organism: Trachurus japonicus (assembly GCF_045865225.1). Taxonomy (NCBI): domain Eukaryota; kingdom Metazoa; phylum Chordata; class Actinopteri; order Carangiformes; family Carangidae; genus Trachurus; species Trachurus japonicus. Next base: position 6,497,737 of record NC_140911.1, read on the forward strand.
ATTCTTTAAATTAAAAAGTTTCACCGCATTTTATTAGCTTGGTGCTTTTATTTTGAAGGAAAGGCCTGTTTCTCTCGCCCTGGTTCCGGTTGCCTATACCACTTTCGTCTACCTACAACATTTATAAATCCACGCCCACTTGGGAGACAGGAAGTGATACCATTTCATATCATTGGGGCAGCTTCTCATGGGCCATCTTGGTAGAGTATCTTTGGTTCAACTATTGCACTTCTTCTTTATTCCTCCTCTCTCTCCCTCTCTCTCTCTGGTTTGTTTGGTTTCTTATCTGCAGAGGAAGCCTGTTTGATCCATCAGAGTCCTGCTGTTCCGACTCTTCTCCTGCTCCCAGACGTCAGCTGTACACTCCTCTCTCTCTCTCTCTCAGCCTCCTTTTCTTTCCATGCTCCCACTTCTTCACTAAACAAGGAAAATCACAGACTCTCCCCCCTCCCTCCTCCTCCTCTTCCTCACTAGAAATCAGACACATTCTCCCTGTTGTACCAAAAAACACAACAAAATAATTCATGAATTCAAAATGGCCCTCCAGTCGACTCCGCGGCGGCGAGGCAGCTGTGTTGCGTTGTTGTGTTGCATATGGAGCATGTAGAATGTGAGCTATGACAGCGATGTATTTCACCGGGCAGGACAGTAGCCGTCATTGTCTGTCAAACCCGCAGAGCAAAAAAAAAAAGAAAAAAAAAAAGGAGAGCGAGAGGAGGACACAATGGAGAGGGATACAGCCAGGGACCTGACTCACACATACTGAAAGTGTTCCTGGCCATTATCACTGACAAAGAGGCTGGAAAACAATGGGCATTAAGCGCCAATGTGTTGTGTGGAGATACAATAGTTGCTTTAATACAGGAGAGGGGCGAGGGGGGAGTAGGGGGGTACAGGGGGGGTCATATATACAAAAATATTTGCTGCAAGTTTGTTTTTTCTTGTTCGACAGGATTCAGTGTTTTACAGTTTATTTAACAACCCAGCGACTCAAATGGCGCTTTTCCACAAAAGCACTACCAAACTCCGCTCATGTTGTTTTGATTTTCCGCTTGGGATCGAACCTGTTACCTGATACTTTTTTTTTGGTAACGCCTCAGCTGAGGTTCCAAGCAAAATGAGCCGATACTAAAATGACCACTGATCTGAACTGAGACTGTTGTTATTCTTTCACGTTAAGTTAAAGGGGAACCATTGACCATATTCACAGCGCCGCCATCTTTCCTTACGTCATCACTCGTTGATCTTACAACGTTGGTTTTCAGGTTTGGCAAGACGCTAGGTGGAAGGCAGAGAGCCTCCATTCCCCTTGGAACAAGTCATTTAGCCATCACAATTACTCGGAAATTGTAAAAGTCTTGCGTAGTTCCTCTTTAAATGGCTGCTGTTCAGAAAACAACACCGTGCTCCATCGTCGAGGTGCAGACGACTGTGTTTGGAGCTGACGAGAGGATCCAAAAAAGAGAGCTATACGGAGCGACACCGCCCATGTTGACGAGGAACTATGAAGTATGAAGTTGTAGTCGAGTCGAGTCGAGCTGTAACCGTGTCATGGAAAAGGGCCAAAAGATGCTCAGGCATCCAGCTAGGAATGAAAACTCAGACCTACAGAAGATGAGATAGAAAGATAAAGCACAACTTCAATCCTATTTACATCAAGCATTTTTCAGCACATAAACATCCATGGTAATCAAATTCTGTCATTTCCTACTGTCTGGTTAGTGTGTGGAGTCTGTCTTTCACCCCAACAAGATTCAACTATGTTTCTACAATTGACAGAAAACCCATGCAGAAGATGACGCTGTGACCTCAGTGTGACCCCTGTTGTTGTCCTTAATTTCCTTCATTAAAATTAAGTGAGGAACCTCCTCAGCCCACAGCTGGGTTTGGCTGCCAACAGCAAAACCAGTAGCCACAGGTGACCCCGGATCATCCCACTAAAAAGGATTAGAAATTGTGCAAAACAATTTTACAATATAGGACATTTTCACCACTAATGAATAACTGATGCTACAATGCACACTGCGCGTACAACACAACTGGATTCCTGAGGGCTTATAACATTTCATTTGCTCTCAGAAGAGGCAGTGGGAATCCACCACCACCACCACCACCGCCACTCCAGACTGGGAAACTCTCTCCTCCACATTCCTCTGAGGGAATACCACCACCACTACCAGCAGCAGCACATGACACAAGAGCTCCACTCACACTCAGCCACTTAGCCCCTGCTGCCTCCCACTGCAACCTTTGCACAGAGAATTTCTTGTGTGTATGTGCACATGTGTCATGGACGGCACAACCTTTACCATGCAACGCTGCCCTCGGACAGAAGGATTTCACAGAGAGAGAGAGAGAGAGAGGAGGATGGAGGGGAGGGGGGGGCAGAAAAGAGTGATGGGGCACCAGAACATGCTTGTGTCAGGATGCTATGCCACCAATGTGATGAGGTGATTGATGGGGTGGGTGCTTTTGTGTTAAAGGGCGTTAAAGGGCCCCCTCCCTCCCTCCTTCCCCTCCTTCCCCTCCTTTAGTGCTCGTCTTTACTTCCTTCTAGGGTTGCAAAATCCCGGGATAGGGATGTCACAATTACTTGTTTTCACAATTAATCGCGGAATTAAACGAACGCCACAATTAATTGATCGTAAAGATTCCTAAATAGCGTCACTTTCCGAAAAAGATGATATTGGAACCGTATCGGCAGATGTGGCGCCAAAGTAAAGGTAAATGCACAGATACTGGTCCATTTATCTAAAGTAACGCTGAATTGGTAGGAATTTAAATGTTTGCGTGTCATTTGTATTGTAAAAAAATGATTAAAATAAACTTAAACATTTGGTATAGCTAGATGACAATTAATGACTTAAATATTTCAAACACTTCCCCTGGAGGATTAATAACTGGTCCTATATTCAGATTAGATGTAATTATATTTTGACTGTATTTGATTTTACACATTCATGGTGTTTTGAAATGTATTGATGCATAATAATCGTGATAATTTCTCTGACAATAATCGTACCAAGAAAATCTGTAATCGTGACATCCCTATTGTGGGAATTTTCAAAGTTGGAAACTTTCCATGGGAATTAACAGGAATATATGAGAATAAATCCGAAATTTACTAAATTGATTGGTGAGGGTGAGTTATATGTTACTCAACATTCTTGTTTTTGTGGTTCAGGAAAATTGATTGTTCATACAAGAATTAAAACTTGATAAAGTTCTACTCACAAATAAATGTTTAAATGTCATGTTTTTTAAATTATATTATTTTGCATGGATGTCTGCTTATGACAAAACAAAATATTTACATTTATGTTTGGATATGATACCTACTTTGTTTAAATTACCCCCAATTTCCAATTAATTCCCATAATTCCCAATTTGGAATATTTCCAAAATTCCCCTGCTTAACTTCCCATGGAAAGTTTCTGGAAATTCACTGGAAATTTTCCACCCCTTTGCAACCCTACTTCCTTCCAAGAAAAGTCTAGCTGAGTCTAGCTAGTGCGGACTAGTGAGACTTGTTGCGTACGAACTGATGAAGCCCCTTGGATAAGAGGCGAAACGTCTTCCCAGACAAATACAAGTCCAGTTGCCTACGATTCAATTTGCCCAGAAAAGAACGATGACCGGGATGAATGAGAATCTCCATAGACATCTTCCAAGAAAAGCGGATTCTGTTTTATTTGACTTTCAGCTGAGCAGAGCAGAGCACAGGTCTGGACACAGGTCTGACGGCCCAACTGACAAACTATATAATCTATATGTAGAGCAGCACATGGGCCACTGCACAACAGGAATGAGCATGTGTGTGTGTGTGTGTGTGTGTGTGTGTGTGCATGTATAAGGGGAGGGATATTCCCATTTCCACTCTGTTTGAAGCACATGGACTGAGTCGGAATGTAAAGGAGGGAGGGAGGGAGGCCGCAGGGGGGGAGAAGAGGAGAAAGCAGTAACCTGAGAGGAGAGGGGTATCCCACGGTGCAGCCGAGCACATGGTCTCAACACTCCACAGTGAGTGAGTGAGTGAGTGAGTGAGTGAGTGAGTGAGTGAGTCCAGTGCAGAAACCACTTCCCTTTTAATCACAACCCAGAATGAAGCAATGATGCAACAGTTAAAACAACATTTACCCACAACAACTTGTTATTGTGTCACCAGCTGCAGCAGCAAAGAGTTCATATACACTGACTGTGCAATGTATGCAATATAATATATGAAAAAATAATAATATTAGCACGGCTTGTGCCTCAGTTATTCCAGGAATGTCTCGGTGAATATTAATTACTGCAATTTGTTGTCAGTAATGATGGAAAAAGCTGGATTTCCGACCGTTCTTTTTACGCGCTCGAGCTCTGAGCCTCTGCTTCGCCGTTTTGCTCAATTAAAATACTTTGACGATGACCATTTTGGCATTCAATACAACAGTTTATCCTGCATACACACACATACACACACACACACATACACAAAACATCCACTCGCTCCCGGTTTGTGGTGGGATTCTTTCTAACACTCTTTGGCTCAGTTGCATTATGGCCATTAGCGAGGCTGCCTCTCGAAATTTTTAAAGATTACAATCTGCAGATGGTTCAACGTCTGTGACTGCATGTTGATAAAAAACTACTTTTACTAAAGCGTTGTCCGCACACACACACAGACCTCATGTGACATAAAAAAAATAACACATTCACTTAATTATAAGAGAGAAGCAAAGCACAACGAACTAAAGACACTGCAATCACATTTTTTGCTGCAAATGCTGAGTGAGATCAGCTAATCCACAACCAATACTGGTCATCTTTTGCATGTCATACTTATACCTGACTCACACACTTTGTAAAAGTTCCCCTTTTCTTTCTGCACAGCCAGACCACAGAAGATCATTCTGCATCTAAACTTACACACCACGCTTGTATTCTCAGAGCTACAAACCTCTTCCTATAAATACACCTATAACCTCTATTCTATATTTCAAGGACCTGCGCATAAACACCTAAAAATAAAAAAAGTGCAGTAGGGTCCCATCTGCATGAGAACTACTGCAAAGACAATAGGAAGTCAGTACAGCCTGTTCATGTCAGTGTTGACTCAGTGGAGTTCAATCAACACGTCTCACACAGTGTCAACAAAAACGGATCTACCGAAGTGTCACACAGGTGATTTGTAGCAGGGCTTCTGTACTGAATGACATTAGCTTATTATATGTGTGTTTGTTCACTAAACTGTTAACTCATTATCTTCTGCGACACAATGCAGATCATCATGTCGCACTTGCCGATCAATTGGGCTGCATTGAGATGTATAGAAGTGGCACAACAAAGACCCAAACTCTGGGTCTTTTGTGTTCGTCCCTGACAGGTTTGGAGACTTTGACAGTACTTTACTTGACACAGCCTGAGGACACGCTTAAACATGCATGAGTGAAGAGCACATATCAGCATGTTTCTCTCTCTCTCTCTCACACACACACACCATTGCCTCCTGGCCACGCTTGGCGAGCGGCAAGAGAAAGAGTCTGCTAACAGGCGCCTGCAAAACTGCTGAGATATCTATCAGGCCTCAGGTATGTGCTGCTCGCTCCAAACAGGTCCAGCACAGCACAGAGTCTGTCTGCTGCAGGTAAAACACATTATTTCTAGGGTGCAGTGCTCCAGTCTAACTTTTTTTTATTACTGCTAACTTAAAATCTTATGTGCACAAGCAGAAAGTTTAGGGGTGCACACTGTAAATCGACTTGCAGAGCAAATATTCACATTTCATTTTCATTCATGCTCCTCACACACATTGGCCTGACACCTGTGACGACAGATTGCAGATTCTTTGAGTCGCCCCTTCCACATTTCACTATAGTGTTAAAAATGAAACAGCAGAAAACAACAACTTCTCCACTCTGGAGAGAATTTCCGCCATTTCTGCCCTTTACAATATCGAAAGAGATCATATTCCAATCAGACAGAGGTGAATCATTACCATATATTTTGGAGTTGCCCTGCCGTGACCCCATTTTGGTTGAGCATACATCAAATTCTAGAGACTGTGTTTTCAACAAAAATAACTTTATGTTTCAATTTGTTATATCTGGTAGATCTAGAGGAACTGGATAATAAAAAAGATAAATATTTGCTGAGAATATTACTGGTGGCTTGTAAGAAATCTATGTAACGAAGAAATGGCTATAGAGGGAGGCACCAAGTGTAGATGAATGGACTGATATTGTGTACAGCATCTTTGTAATAGAAATCATTACTTTTAATCTAAGAACACACAGGGTTTTTTATTGAAAATTGGCACAAATGGATGACATATGTCTCTACTGTCAGACCGGACTTCAGGTAATCTCTTTACCCTTTTTTACTCTTATTGCTTACTTTCAAGACTGGAGGTGTTTCCCAGTCTCTTTATGTACATTTTTACTGATATCCCCTGATATTTTTGCACACGTCTATAGGTCTTCATGTTCATTGTTTGATTGTTTGTTTATTTATAGACAAAATCAATAAAAAGGTAGATGAAAATTGTACTTGCACTGTCTCAAATTTTAGGGGCGAAATGCCTCCATTTAGGGGCAGTCTGGAGCCTTGGGGGGTGGGTTCATCCTCACCAGGCGTGGCACTAAAACACACATGTACTCCAGGAAGGTAGGCAGACGATCAGACATGCTCATGCAGCCGCTCCTTTCCAACATGTACAGATGTGAGAGAGCAGACGAGTGTATGCATGATGCCGTCCTCTGACAGTGCACCGAACTACAAAGAGTTACTTACATAAGTACCCAAGAAATAAATGTTTTACTTTCAGTTGTCTGTACATGCCCCCGCAAACTCACACTGTGCCCTGCCTCTTTGATATTATGTCAATACCCAGAAAACACTGGGCTAACGTGCAGCCCAGGTTTAGTGGACGGTTTTAAAGCCAAGCAGGTGTCAGACATGTCAGCATGTCTGGTGGTGGTATGTATGTGTGACATTGACACTTCCTCCTTTTTGAGCTGCGTATGTCCACATGCCTTGTTTCCTTGTTTGTACACAGCGGGGGCCGTCCGCCACACATGGATGAGTGAAGAGGAAGATGACAGGGGAGGAAGGAGGCGGTTTGATCTCCACATCCACTTCCTGTTGCTGCACAACCGGCTAATAAAAGTGACCCGAGTGTAACCTCCAGCTGAGGTCCACATGTTCACACACACAGACCCAAACAACACCGACGCACACATGCAGCCGGGATCAGCTCACCTGGCTGTATACAGGAGTGTGTGTGCTGCTTTTTTTTTTATCATGAGTTTGTGTATGTGTGATGACTGTGGGAAAGAAAACGACAGTATTCCCACAGTCGGAGCAGCAGCATTTAAAGCGAAGCCTCTCTGAGCCCGTGTGTGTGTGTGTGTGTGTGTGTGTGTGTGTGTGTGTGTGTGTGTGTGTGTGTGTGTGTGTGAGCGCAGCAACAAACACTGAGAGTTAGAAACGGGAGAAATCTCCACCAGAGCGGCTTTGATGCTGGGAACAACTAAAATAGAAAAACTGGTGCATCCACATGGCAACCGAGGAGGAGAGGGGGGGAGAAGAACACCGTGTCCTCACACACACACACACACACACACATAAAGTAAAAAGAAGAGAAAGCAGCAAGAGAAGCTGTGTGTGTGTGTGTGTGTGTGTGTGTGTGTGTGTGTGTGTGTGTGTGTGTAAAGTGATGCAGATTCAGCTGAGAAGAGGTGATGAATGGCTTCATTAAAACAGCATTAGCAGAGGTGTGAACCCGAATAGTGAGTGCCAGCACGCACTGATTGCTCAGTCCCAACACACACACACATACACACACTTGTCACAACACTGAAATACTCTCCTTGATACCACCAGCACATTTTCTTTTTGCACCAGGTTGCAACTCATTTACAGTATCTGAGGCTAATGCAAGTTTAAAACACGACCGCAGGCGTTTATAAATAATACCAGTGACGAGCCAAAAATTATTTTCAAGAAACAACAAGCAGCAAATCTGAATTTCTTCTAATTAACCGTCTTGCTCACACTTGGAGGATACCACCACCACCACCACCTCCTCAGCCTGGGGGGTGCAGGCAGGGAGATGAGGAAACTGCAGTGACACCGAGGAGAAAAGAAAGCAGTGAAAAGAAAAGAAGGAATGAAGGAGAAGGAGGCGGAGGAGGAGAGAAAATAAGGAGAACTGGGGTGCAAAGCAAAGCAAAGCAAAGCAAAGCAAGAAAGCAAAAGAAGCAGAAAAAAAAGCCTGAAAAGGTCTGAAGGTTCAAAATGGAGTCGTTGGTGTGTGTGTCTGTGTGTGTGGTTGTGTGTGTGTATATACCGTATGTGTAACCTGATTAGCCGGCGCCTACAGGGGAGGGAGACAAATCTACATTATTCTTTCTCATTTTCCCTCTGCTCCTCACAAACCCAGAAAAATGGGGGCAATTCAGTAACCCTAGCAACCAACTCTGCCTACGTGCAGCGAGAGAGAGAGAGAGAGAGAGAGGGAGACAAGCTGGTGATGGAGGGGGAAGGAGGAGAGAGGAAGAGAGAAAGAAAGAGAGATGGGGAGTGAAAAGGCTAATAAGAGCGCACACTGTACATACACACAAATACACTACAGATGGATGATCCAGTCTGAGGGGAGCGGGGTGTCTTCCCTCCTTTTACCTCTCTGTAACTCTGCCGCCTCTGTTGTTTAAAACTACTTCCGGGAAGAAAGGTGGTTTTTGGCATGCATTTTTACTGTAGCTCCAATTGTCATGGTAAGGAGAACAGCATTGTGTTTTTTTGTCTTGAAACCTATTTTATTGGATTCATTGATCCCAAAAATATACACTTAGACACCAAATTAGTTATTATAGCTAAAACAGAAGCAAAGATATGGGCATTTCAAGTATGGTCGGCGCCCATTTAAAAAAAAAAAAAGTGTGTTTATTTCGGATACAAGGTGTTATCTTGTGTCTTAGGATAGATTTATTTGTATGACCCTAAGGTACGTCAAACCTATTTTTTGGGCTTAACCCCTCTACTAAATCACGGTGTCTAGAGCATCAGTGGCTGCAGCTGACAGGGACAGCTAACGGCAAAGCTAACGGCAGTAGCAAAGCTAACATCAGGACATCAACTGTTAAAACCCTCCCGATGTCGGATACGGCATGAAACTACTCCAGTTAGCTCAGTCATGTTGTAACTAAGATATCTGCTGGAAAAAATATTTTTTCATGGACTGTTTATTGAGTCACTGAGTTATTAAAGTTAAACAGGGAGCCTAGCTAACGGTTAGCCCTGCCAATTTACGCTAACCATGAAAACGTGCACACAGAAATAGTACTAATGTTTGTCCAATCATTGGTTTTATAGACTTTACAAACATCAGATTAGTCTTAACGGTGATATAATGATGTGAAAATGAGATAGTGAAACTCTCGTCTGTCACTATTGTTCTCATGCTGGTTTTCTACCCGGAAGTAGTTGTAAACAACAAGGCGATTTGTTCTATTCATTCTTGCATGTTTCCCATATCCCTCCTCCTCCTTCTTTTCCTTTCTTCTTTCTGCCTCCCCCTGCTCCCACTCCCTCCCTCTCTCTCTCTCTCTTCCTCCCTTCTCCCTTTTCGCCTCCTTGGTCCGGCTCCTTTTGCTTTTCCTCCTCCTCCTGCTCTCCGGCCGTGTACGAGGGCTGTTCAAACACAACCTGTTTCCTCTGGCCTCCCTGGGGAGCATTATCCTGCCTTTTTCAACTGGTGTGTTTTCTCTCCCTCCCTCTGTCTCTCTCTCCCTCTCCCTCTCTCCTTCCCCCTTTCTTTTCCAGCCTCTCCTATTTATTTACAGCTGGACGTCTGTTCTCCTATTGATTGTTTTACAGAGGATATGAGTATGAAGCTTTGTCCCTGCTCTGCTCTGCTTTATATAGATCCCTCTGTTCTTAAAGATGTTCACACCAACGCACACACACACACAGACACACAGACACGCAAACATCCTCTCTCCGTCTCTCAGCTGGTTGTGCATGAGTCAGTGTCCGGTGGTGGAGGCTAAACACATACACATGCACACACACTGTATATGTGTCACATATCGTGAAGATCATATAAGTGGTGGTTATTGGTTAAAGCTGCTCACAGGACGCGTGACGAAAACATGTGTGTCACATTTCATCACAACTGACAAACATCATGAGGAGGAGAGAGAGAGAAACAGAGAGAGGGATAGAAAAACAGAGAGTTTGAGCTAAACACCAGCAGTTCTTCTCACAATGGTCTGATTGTTCGTTGGATATAGGCTGAGAGAAAGAAAAAGATTGAAAAAGAGGGAGAGAGGGTGTAGGGGATTGACAGACAGACCATGTGTGTGTGTGTGTGTGTGGATGGGGGGAGGCCAGAAGACGGCTCTGCTTTTTACATTTTTACACACTCTCACCGGTTGCTCTGCTGTTGCTGTGTGTGTGTGTGTGTGTGTGTGTGTGTGTGTGTGTGTGTGTGTGTGTGTCACATAAAGAAAGTGAAATTTCAATGAGGCACCCTAACAGGGGTCAAGACCTCTGTATTAACTGTGAGCTCTAAGGGGTTGGCCCATGTAATCATATATATATATATATATTATATATATGTGTCACATATCCAGTGTGTGTGCATGTGTATGTGTTTAATATGTATAATATACATATAGTGTATATATTGCAGCTGAATCAACAAAAGAAATGAACCTGCAGAAACTTCTGATGAGTAATTAATTAAAGGGATAGTTCAACATTTTGGCAAATTGGCCCATTGCCATAATCGCTATAGTCATAGCAGTAAGTTTGTTACCTTTAATTGTCGTGCAAGCTACTTTTAGAACGGCGGAGCAGAGCCGCGAGCTGCTCAGTGCTACGCTACGGAGGCTCATGGGATTTCTTGGTTTCCCTCATCAAACTCATCAAATACACAATCCAACAACTCCAAAACGCTCTGCTAGACAAGTCGTGACCTGCACATTCACCACGCTATGAGATAATAACAGAACGTTACCAGACAGAGTTGTTTTAGAGGTAAATGCAGAGACTGCTTGTTGAAAAACTGTCCCTGAAGGCAACGCATATCAGCGGTTTTGCATGATTTTACCTCTAAAACAACTCTGTCTCGTAAATTTCCGTTATTATCTCATAGCGTGGTGAATGTGCAGGTCACAACTTGTCCAGCAGAGCGTTTGAGTTGTTGGATTGTGTAAGTTTGATGAGGGAAACCAATAAATCCCATTAGCCTCCGTAGCGTAGCTCTGAGCAGCTCGCAGCTCTGCTCCGCCGTTCTAAAAATTGCTTGCACTGACAAATAAAGGTAGCTACACCTACTGCTATGACTATAGCGATTATGGAAATGGGCCAATTTGCCAAAATGTTGAACTATCCCTTTAAACACTGAAAAATGAACAAGTTCCAGCTCATAAAGTGAGAACATGTGATGGTTTTTTAACTTTCTGTGATGGAAAAAAAGTGTTTAATCGATACCTCCTCTCATGCTGCAGTTGCAAATATGCAAAAAAAACTAAAGCAGGTAAAAACAAAGTCAGACTGACAGGAGGAGTGTGTGTGAGTGTGTGTGTGTGTGTGTGTGTGTGTGTGTGTGTGTGTGTGTGTGTGTCTGTGTCTGTGTCTGTGTGTGCATGTCTGCTGCTTTGCATGAATAAATATGGCATCAGTTTAATCTTGTTGCGAAATGTCAGTACAAGAGGCGACACAGCGACTGGACATACAAATTACAACACACACACACACACACACACACATACTTTTCAACATCAAAGCAAAAGGAACACCTGAGAAAGAAAAAAAAAAAAGAGGGAGGGGCCTTGTCAGCCAATCCCAGCATGCCTCAGCTCAGCTCAGCTCAGCGCTGAAGGTCTGGTGAATTAATGGCAGCCGGAGCGTACGGATAGAGCCAACCAGGGCAGACGGGAACATCTGTTGCCCAATCAGAGCATCTGGAACATCTGGCACCAATGAGCAACAGTCATCTAGCAGCTGAACTCTGACCTTACCCCACTTGGCTTTTACTGGCTGTCGTCTTCTTCTTCTTCTGTTACCACTTCTGTCTGTCTTTCTTTCTTTCTTTTCATTCCCTCCCTTCTCTTCTCTTCTCTCTTCTCCGACACCCACCTTAATGAGCTGTGGGTGCAGCACAACTCCACGGTTCGTCTGCTTCTCATGGCGGAGGAATCTACAGCTATCACAACAGACATTCCTCTCTTTATCTTTCATCTATCAACTGTATCCACAGTGTGAGCTGCTACAGACAGAGATGGATTAGACACCTCCATCCAAATCACAATAACACACTCTCTGATTTGTAGCCAGCTCTCTCTCTCTCTGCATGTTGGTGTGTGCGAGCGCATTGAAGGACGCCAACTCAGCAATCAGCCTCAGAAAATTGTGTTTTCACTCAGGTGCCTCGGCAGCAGCAGCAGCTCGGTAGTAAATTGTCATATCGAATGCTAAAGAATGAGGAAGCAGATAGGTGGAGGGGAGCAGAAAATCAATGAGTGTTTTCAGCCACGTAGAGTCTGGTGCTGACACAGCACATGGCGGCTGTTACTGTTTACACACATATACACAGATACACGCACAGACACACACACACACACAGGAAAGATGGCCAGACACCACAGCAGCAGGTATGGAAGCCATTGTTCTATTGTGACTTATCAAAGAGAATAAAAGATTTTGGTTCCTAAAATAAAATAAAAAAAATCTAACTTTATCTTTCAGTTCCTGTCTATTCTGAGAGGCGGGTGTGCTGACTGTAGTCACAGCATGTGTGTGTGTGTGTGTGTGTGTGTGTGTGTCTGTGTGTGTGAGATTCCATTGCAAAGACACAAAGCCGTGGGCCCAAACAGGAAGCATTACACACTCCCTGTATAATCTCCCGAACCTCGGCTTCACGCAAACATCCTTCCTTATGTTTGAGCTCCGTCAGCGATTTTAATTCATCTCACAGAACAAACACACACACACACACACACATACAGATATCCATCCACACAGTGCGTGTTTTTTCAGCGTTGTCCTCCTCGGCCCTGGTGAGTAAACAGCCCCGTGCTGTGTGATTGACTTGTGGTTGGTAATTGCACCGCTGGTTCCGAGTCAATACAGTCCGGCTCTAATTGACAAGGGACTGTTAAAAAGATCACACTCACAAAGCCCTAAATGTAGTCCTTAATTGATTCGCTTAACGACGTCCTTCCCACATCCTCCCGACCAAACACACACACACACACACACAAACACTGAAGGCAACGAGGCCTGGTACTAAAATAACAACAATTAAACCGGATCAGTTTCCTTTTGTTTTGTCATTTCTGAGATTCCCTCTGTATCACAGCTGTTCATAAACAAGAAACAGAATCTGGCTGCTATTTTTGTGTCAGAGCATCCCCGCTGCTCCTCATGATCAAATATACATCAATTACCCACACAAGCAAAAATATAGGCCAGGCAGAGAGCTACACACACACACACACACAGAAACTCACAATCCTGCATACAGACAATAAACCGCTTGCCGAGTCACCACCTTTTCTGTTGTGTGCAATTCTGAGCAGCTCTTTATCCAAAATAAATAAATAAATAAATAAAAACACACAGGTCTCTAGCTGCCTTGTAAACAGGCAGCTTGGTAATGTACATGCAAGTCAGACACTGTTTTAGTTTGTAGCCACAGGCGCTCGCCGTCGCCGTCGTCTTCTTAAAAGAGAGAGGAAGAGATCAACATCGTACCTGCAGAGCTGAATTAACCCCGTCTAGAAAATTAGAATCATTTGGAGCCTTAAAAAAAAAAAACAGTCTGCTTCTTTGTGTGTCAGATTTTAGTCTGCAAATCAATACGAGTTATTCAGCACATCATCATCACACTGAACAGCCACACGTACACACATACTTCACTGTGTTTCTCTGAGAAACCAGCATAATCAATACATTTTTCCACTTTGTTAAAGCGGTTACTATTTCCAAAGGGAAAACACTTGTTAAAACACTAACAGATGCACCGATGCACGGAGCCAATAATGTACTTGAAAAATTTAACAGCTGTCAATTTTTTTTTTTTTTTTTGTAAGACTCAGCAGCAGCAGCAGCAGCAGCAGCAGCACTCCCTGGTTTTTCCACTGCCGTTGCCTGAATTGAAGCTTTCCATTTAATCAATATGGTGAGTTTGCAGACTAGTTAAACCAGGGGGTGGGGAGTGAGGGGGTGCATGGTGATAGCTGCTGCTGCTGCTGCTGCTGCTGCTACATGTGAACCTAATGAAGCCTGCGATAATGACAAGGCTCGGAGTGAAAACTAAAAAGTTGCTTTCTGGATTCAATTGCAGCTAAGTGCTCAGTGAAGTAAGACTGGTGGTGGGTGATAAGCTCATTCCTCAGCTCCACTGCAGCGCTGCTGTGTAACCGTTTGCGTCTGTGTTACAACATTCCTGTCCCGCTTTAAATGTGTCTCACTTTCCATTTTCGCCTTCTTCTCTCGCCTTCTTCTTCTTCTTACTCGATCTCCCACCTTTCAGTTGCTCTGTGTCTTGCTACACACACACACACACACACACATATACACACACCCTCTTCCTGAGCAGTAGGAACATTCCTTGCATCAGCCAGAATCCCATATTAAGAGTATCAGCACTCTTTGCCTGTGAGAAAGTCAGACTGAGAGAAATCATGGTGGTATCCAAGCAAGCGAGCAATATTTCTCCGCTCCCACGTCAACGATGTTGTCCAATGACATTCCCATACTTCCACACAACATCACAGGTTTTCTCCCTACGGACCAGTACAGAGGCGGTGTGTGGACAGAGTGTGTGTTTTTTCAAACTTTAAACACTAAAGCATCCACATCCACAGACAGAGTCCCATTTTTAAGAAGGTAAATCAGGGAATGCCATAAAGAGAGCCAAATGCAGCATATGGTTTACTGTATGAGAATACATGTATTGCCCTTTTAAGGGGAGACACTACAGGTGAATAGGGTAAAAATTTTAACTAACACATATCACTATGAAACTTCAAGTTTATCACTTACATTAAGACAAATATTTTTTGTATTACAAGTGTTGTCAAATTTTATGTTTAAATATGTAAATGAGGCAATATCTAATGAAATATGCACTAATTTGCATTACATTTCCAGAACCGAAATGTGAACAATGGATAAAGCCCCTTTCAAAATTCCAGTTTTATTTTGTTGACATATTAGAGTCAGAAGTTTTTACAGAGGGGATTTAGGATATAAAAAAAGGGAAGGAGTTCCACCGCACACAAAGGGGTCGTATACACACTTATTTATTTATTTAAAAAGTCAAGCAGCAACGCGTTTCACCCGTGTGGGCTTCATCAGGCTTTAGGATATCTCCTCCTCATCTACTGACGAAAGAGACAAAATTAAGTAGAATAACCACCTGAATGTGGATTTTCTACCATTTCTTTCAACTTTTCTGAAAGAAGACATGTTAAGGAAGAAAAATAGCCCAAAATTGATCAGTGCATGTAAAAACTGTGTTTTTGACTGTAGTGTCTCGCTGCAGTGCAATGGACCGACGATAGAGTGGTGGAGTGCAATGGTGCTGCAGGAAGGTTCAATCAAAGTAAATAAAAGGTAAAATTATCGTAGTTGGAATATTCAGATGGAGTTTTAAACGATGAGGACAACATGTAGACATCTCTGTGTGAATGTGAAGATGCTGAAGTGCATTATGCATCTTTCTCTCCTGCTGCAGAGCTTTATGAACGCCTGCCAAGGGAGGATTTACATTTATTTCAGCCATGATGCTGCAGAATGGGAAGAACATTGCTGCTGCTGCTGCTGCTGCTGCTGCTGCTGAGAGACGCTGGAGCAGCTCTTCTGAAAGATTTGTTAGCAAACACACGAGAAGAAGAGAGACACAGATGTGTGAGGTGTAGCTGCCTCATGTATTACTGCTTGATACCCTCCATTAGAGAATCTCTAACAACAGTGCACGGGGTAATAATGACAGACTGTCGGCGGAGGCAGACTGCTGGGAATGTGACGGCAGACACACACTCACACACATGGCATCTATAGACAGATGGAAAAACACACACACACACACCTCGACCAGTTATAATGTGGGTGCACAGGTTTGCCGAGGATGGGATGTGGAAAGAAATGTGTGGACAGAGAGATGGTCCAACACAGCTGTTCACTGGGGGAGGATGGGGGGGGGGGCAGAAACTGACAGGAGGAATCAATGCTGAGGGTCGATGGACAAACATTAAGTCCACGGTCTGACAAACACACACACACACACGCAGCTCTCACAGGCAGCAGAGGGCCTTACACAGGCTGCCAAGCATAAACAGCAGTCTGCCATGACACTAATGCCAGTGTGGTGACAGCTAAATTGGGTTTGCAGATCGGCAGGTAAACAAGGAAAAGCAGCTCTGTCCATTACTACGGTATACTGACAGGACTACCCACCCACTGCATCAAACCCATGTGCACATTACTCTACACACACACACACACACACACATAAGTGACAGTTGGAGGAAGCTCACACCCACCCGAGTGCAGAAACAACAAATATTCAGTCGTTTCGATAACGGCATACGAAACCAACCACAGTCACATGACGTTGCAGCTTTCAGGTGTCACTTCAACTCAACTCAACTCTCCGGTTGTTTGAAATAATCTGGTCCAGTTCCAGGAACCAGTGATTTGACTCTGCGCTTGCACGCGGCGGCACTAAAAAGCAGCTTTTCTTTTTTTTTTTTTGGCAGATGCACACCTCCACTAAAACATTTGATGATGTTGATGATTTAGTGTTTGTTTTTTTTCCCCTCCCTCTAATTTATCACTCACCCGTACACTAACACCCAGAAAGACCAGTAGGACAGCATTGTGATTTATGATAACATCTCTCTCACAAACACTTTTGTTTGTCCCGATCAGACAAGAGTGACACAGGAGGTGACAGCATGAAGACGTGAGGGGAGGGAGAGGGAGGAGGAGGACCGGTGTCCTGTTCCAAAAATGTAAATGAGGCAAAGTCAAAGTAAAGGTATGGCTTGGCTCGTCGTCTTATCTGCAGATCTGGCATTGCAGCAGTGGAGTGGAAACATGCTGTTCTTTACAAGGGCAATATCCTGTCCTGTCTGTCCACATCCTTCTCCTTCCTCCTCCTCCTGCTGCTGCCACCTCTGTGCTTCCCCTCTCTCCTTCCTACCTGAACCACTGCTGCATCCATACATCTGATAAGCAATGGCTGTCAAAATAATAAAAAATTTAAAAAAGTATGCCTGCCTTGACATAAAACACACACACTCACAGCAACCAGCCAGCAAACAGTTAACATCCCAGGCAGCACCCCTTCCTAACCACTACAATCTGCTCTCCCACGTCCTCGATCACCGGCAGAGGCGACACCGATGAGCTGTGATCAATGGACAAGCGTTTGCCCGGGAATTGATCATTTAATTGCTATAGCTGCGGTTAAGCCACACACACACACACACACAGTCACACACACATACATATTCACACACACACATACACATTTGCAGCATGAACGAATGGCAGCGCACACCACCAGCAGCAGCAGAACTGAACAGACACGCAGGAGACAGAGAGGGAGAGAAAACGCCCTGCCTTGTTCCATGTCGAAACCCCAGCCCTCTGGGTAGTCTACACAACACACACACATAGCATAACATGACACACACACACATACACACACCAGCTTCACATGAGCTTTTCTTTACGGACCATATAGAGCCCACATTTGGACAACAACCCTGTTTTTCTGAGCGTCTTTCCCCCCCCTCCACCACCACCTCCCGGAATGTGCTGGCCCTGTATGTGTCTGTGTGTGTGTGAGTGTGAGTGTGTGTGCTGAGGTATATAGAGATAGAGGCGAGCGATCACACACTGATCATCAAAGATTGCAATTATTGATACGTTATCAACCCGCCACGTCCACATGGGCGATAATAAACCTTCACAAAAGGTTTGGTGGTTTACATTTTTCCTTAATAAATAAAAAAAAAGGAGAGAAAGAAAGAGAGAGAGAGCACGCGCAACCCCTTTAACGCCTGATGGGAAAGCTGAAGGTCCAGGAAAACCACGCAGTCAGCCAAGTCCAGGGAAACACACACACACACACACACCGCTTCCAGTAAGAAAGCACAGATTTTAAAGGCTCAATCATCAAACACACGAGAAGCTTTACTAATAATTATAATAATAAAAAAAAGTTGTTGTTTTTTTTACCTTTGACTTGAGTTTCATATTCGGCCACTATCTCCTTGTCCTTTCGGAATTTCGCCGGAGACGTCATGGCTGAGTTTGGAGATCAAACCACTCGCTCTTCGGTTTGCCAAGTCAATTTTCCCTGATCAACCCCGATCAATCAATCAATCAAACAGTCAGTAATTCGGCCGTGGAGGAGGGAAAAGGAAGGGATAGCTATGCCGCCGTGGAAGAGGGTTTGAACGGCCAACACACAGAGAGACTGAGAGAGAGGGAGAGAGAGAGAGAGAGAGAGGCTGCTGCAGCTCCTCACTCACTCAGAGTGCCCGCGGATCTGTATTGTCTCCGTGTGTCTGCTCACTCCGGGCGCATTGTGAGTTTGGCGCTGCTGCTGCTGCTGCTGAATGTTCCCATCCGCTGCTGCTGCTGCTGCTGCCTCCTCCTCCTCCTCCTCTACAAAACCGGTTATGGTGCAAACAACTTCAAGTGGAAGGAGATTCATTCCCCCCTTAAAAAAACAAAAACAAACAAATAGATTGTCAGTCAGCACTTGTAGAAGTTTTACAGATGTAGGCTGTATAATATGTCTCTATCTATCTCTCTCTGTGTGAGTGAGTAAAATGTGATCTGCCTTGGTTGGGTATGGGTCTCGCTGCAGCCCGTCAGTCCCTCCCCTCCGTCTGATCTAAACTACTCCCCCTCTCCCCTCTCCTGAAGTGAGAAAGAGGGAGAGAGAGAGAGGAGGAAGGAGCCGAGGAGAGGAGATGGAGGGTTGGTTGGCTGCAGCTGGTCAGTGGTCAGCCCCCACCAGTGTGCAGGACATAGGCTGGTATCATGCAAAAGTTTGGGCATCCCTGATCAGAATTTTTGATAAAGCAAGTGGAAGATGAAATGATCTGCAAGAGACATAAGTTACAAATGACACATTCCCTTTACATTTTAAACAATGTTTTTGTTTTTTCATCTTATACATTTTTCGAAAATGTTTGGGCACCCTGCATAGTTAGTAGCTACCTATATAAACTATCACAGTGTGTAAATAGTAACTTCTCCTGGGTTTCTGATTCTTTTGCAGTGTGCTGCTTTGTTTCCCTTTCACCCTTAAATTGTAGAAAACAAAATATAATACACTGATATTACTTAAAATATTGCAAAAGAGTGTTTCATGTTTTTCTTTATGCCTTCTGGAGATAATTTCATCTTCCACTTACCCAAACTGTTGCATGCCACTGTACATGCACACACACATTGCACAGTGGAAAAGGGTATAAATCACATTTGCTGCAGATTCATCATTACATCAGGGTTTTCAAAAACAAAAATAGCATCATTGATATGTTTCCTGTGGTTACATATCACAGCTTTCTTACAGGAAGCTAACTAACCGACTAAAATTACCACCATGTGTAACAAGGATTAGCTCTAATTTAGCAAAAAATCCAAACATTAGCTTTAGCTTGATAGCAAACAAGTCCATAACTACTCATTATTATATTCTCTATACTCACTCTATACGCTACTGTGTGGTTACGGTTTAAACGCTTTGTGTTGGGCGATAAGAATTTATACCTTAAAACATTTACAAATATTTCAAGAAAGTTTCCCTCTTCTTGAACGTCAAAGCATCAACTTTTATTTCCTTTTCTTTATTCTTTTTTTTTTACACCGACAAAAACCACAGCCCCGCCTAATTTTATTGGACAAGCGCTCTACTTCCCACAACACGATTGGTGGAACGGAATTTGAATGGCACTCTGACGACCAATCGGCTTTCAGGACCGTTACAAGTGGGCGTATCTTTTTGGCAACCAATCCGCTTCAGAATTTGGAATGACGGTAGCCAATGGCGACAGTTACTATGGCGAGTAACCAATCAAAGCCAAGTCCTGGGTCTTTTAAAGATAGTTTCAGGAAGTGTCCTTAAATACCAGGAAGTTGTAAACAAAGCTGACAGCTATTCAGTTAGTTGTTGTTAGCTGCATCTGAATGGATGGATGCTGAGCCAGCCGTGTAAAAACAGGCTAGTTATTCGCCGATATCGTTTATCTATCGATTTATACATCGAAACGTTTTAACTTTGTTGCGTTGTTTCTTTTTTTCCCCTCCGTGCGTTTGTTCAACAAGCTAACAGTTAGCTGCTAACGTCTGCACAAGGACGTTAGAGCCATCGTCAACGCCTGCGAAGTTAACCTTATAATCGATTATTTTCATCTCAAATCGAGCTGATAGTGAGTAATATCAGTGCTCGTTTTTTTGTGTTTTCTTTTGTTTTGTTTTTTTTGTTTTTTTGTCGCTGCACTTGCTGTCAGAGGAGGAGGAGGAGGTGGGAGGAGGACATACAGAAAGAAAGAAAGAGCGAGAGAGTTCGTCCATTTTTAGCAGGACAACAACAATGTCTACATCCAACGCCAATTTCAAAAACAAGTGTGTGACACAGGTGAACTGCATCTTCTGTGACAGCCTGCTCTGCACGAGAGGAATGAAAGCGGTGCTGCTTGCAGACACCGAGGTGGAGCTGTTTTCGACTGACATACCTCCTAACAGGTAAGGTGCTAATCCAGCTAGCCTTTGTTTACGTCTGCTGCTGCTGCTGTCAGGGCGACATGTACTTGTCAAAGCTGTAGCTAACTGATACATGGACAGAACAGCACTGATAGGAGAGGCAGAGCTTTATGCTTATAATCAACATATTTTTATTGTTATATGATGTCAAATGTGAAATCAGTGTGGGTTTTTAATTAATCTTTCATGGACATGTTTTGTTTCTCTCTACACGCACACCTCCTCCCCTCCTCCTCCTCCTCCTCGTCCTCCTCCCCACCCCCTCCAAGAACTGTTGACTTTGTGGCCAGCTGCTACTCTACTGAAAGCTGCAAATGCAAACTGAGAGACATTGCATGTCTCAAGTGGTACGTAAAAGGCTTTTTCTATAGCCTGCAGGGTTTTGCTTTACAAAGACCATCTGCTCATGTGACGTGCCAATTAAAAGCCAATAGTTATCACAACAAACAAGGGGATCACACCTATAGAGATACTAGTTTCACCTGTGGAGCTGCAAGTAATAATATTTCCATTAAGAAAAGTGAATAGTTTGTGCCTTTTTGTTTTGTTGTAGATGATATATTTGGCATTTGTTTTTGATTTAAATGTAAAGCTTGGTTTTACAGTGAAGCTCTCTTGTGCCTCTTTTGTGTCCCCGGGCCTTTGTTGTTGTGTACAGGGCAAAAACAAATATGGTAGATAATAGACGCCCACTAGTGGAGTTAGCACTTTTCACAAGTGACCCCTGTAAAGTGCTGACACATGTTCCTTCTTTATTCTCTCCCCCCTCTCCCTCCCTCTCTCCCTCCCTCCCCCCTCAGCGGTAACGTTGTGGGCTATCATGTTGTGGCCCCGTGTAAACCCTGCCTGCTCTCCTGTAACAACGGCCACTTCTGGATGTTCAATAGCGACGCTGTGTCTACTCTCAACAGACTGGATGCAACAGGTCAGTATCAGCTCCCATTTGATACAACACAAGAGTTTCATTCAGTCTGTGAATTGTTTGTTTTTAAGACTTTTTCGCCATCCACTTGTGTGTCTGCAGGTCTGAATCTGCTCCTGTGGGGGGACCTGCCCGAGCTCGATGACAGTGACAACGAAGAATCGGAAACCCCATCAGAGGAGGAGTGCATTAGGTAGAGAGGGAAGCGGACAATGGGGGAGACGGAGAAGGTTTAAAAAAAAAAAAAATGGAGAGGCGGAGCTACAAGAGTGTACAAACCATCCTGAGATGAGAGAGAGAGAAAAGAGACAACTTTAAAGGGTAATCCAACTGAATCACAAAGGGTTGAAAAGTGCTGCTTTAAGTTAAAATATAAAAACCACGGTGCACTTCTTCTCCACACCCCCAGATCAGTGATGTCACGACAGGTGTTTTATCTGTTGATGGAGGAAACCTGTCTTGACATCACTCATTAAGACGTTGGCATAAACACATCACGCTCCACAGTTTTGAAGTTGGAGGTGAGACGTGTTTGTCCCTCTGTAATTCAGTGCTGATTTACCCTTTAACCTGTGACCGCGTCTCATGTTCTCATCACTTTTCACTGTTTAAAGCACAGACACACACACTGTCACTCATTTCTTTTCTCTCTTCTTTTCCTCTCTTTTTGTATATTTGCGTAGGCTATTTAAAAGAAGAAAAAACAAAAACAAATGGCTGAAGTAGACTGAAAATAACAGACAGCTAGACTCCTGAATCTAGTGCGCTCTACTTTTTTCATTAGAGTCTCCACCGAGCTCATGTTTTTCTTTTTCTTTTTCTTTTGTTCGGCCTCATGAGAAGCTGGGGGAGTGTTGCTGTGATAAGTCGATGGAACTTACAAGTGAATGCTGTGCTTTTTTTCTCTTTCCGTGCCGTTTATGTTAAGTCTGATTCTTCTGACGAGACGACCACAGTTTTGCTTACCTTCTTTTTAATGGCAGTTCTACAGTAATCTGTACATTGAATATGCTGTAATAAGCAAAGAAAAACCTCCCATTAACAGTTATGTCTTAAAGGCTTGTATTCTCTCTGTGTGGCTGGGTGCTGACTGAACGTTTGAGTGCTTTTTGAATCCTATTTATCAGAGAAATAGCACAATAATTGAATTATATATATATATATAAATATCTATCTATGGGTTCCTTGCTTTTAAAGGGCATACCGTATTTGATTTAGGTTGCATTACAATCTGACAAAGTATAACTGAAATGTTTTGATAGGCTAATAATATAGTGTTTATTACACACCTGACAGCAGCAGTATGTGTTTTACGCCCAGATGAATCTGACTGTAGCAGTGTGCGATACTAACATGCTAACTTATGCATCGTGCGTGCTTCCACGAAGGCCAGGAGCAGCCAAATTCAAAGTCAGACTTTTTGTGAAGAGTTCAAATATAGAAAAAATAAATCTCAACCAATGAGGTAGGAAAGCTGGAGTGGAAATTAACGAAGGTGTTGTAGTTTCGTGGCACTCCACAGCTTTGCAATGTGGATTAATGAAGCGGAAATGATGCAAACGGCTCCAAATGGATTTCAGTGTCCATGTTACACCACTGTTCAGTTTTATGTAGCAGCGTAATTGTAGCACCTGAAGAGAAGAGAAAAAAAAAAGTCGACTCCAAAGAATCATGGAACATATCGAGATCGAGCCCACGGACTAAAACCATAATTATTAAGACATTTCTCGGCCAGTTTGTAAAATAGTATTAACACACGTGAAGTCATTTGTCAGTGCAGCTGTGGGGCCACTCGGTGAACCTCTGGCCTTACTGATGCTGCCACCGCTGACAAAAGAAGCTTTTGTTAAAGCTGTGTTAGACTCGGAGACGATGCTGTTGGATGATGTTCGTTTGGTCATCGCTAAGTGACCGGGCCTTTTCACGTCATCAGCCTGTTGTGCCAGACACAAGCTTCAGCATCCTCCAGTCAGAAAGGGACTCGACTCATATCAAGTCCTTTTTTGGCGGTGCCATCGTCAGGCTCTTGTTATTGTCTCACTGCTGTGCGCTGCGAATACGATGATCCTGTCTTAAAGCAACAGTCTCTCTGTGAGTGAATGAGATCCGCCTGTTTGAAGAAGCAAACCTAGAATGTCACTTCTTCTCACCTGAGGGAGAAGGATAAAAGAAGTTTGTGTCTTTTTTTCTTTCTTTTTTTAAAATCAACGATTGGCCTCTGTGTTTATCTATCTATGCTATTGCCTGTAGATGTGGGAAAACACACACATACACACACACACACAGAGGAGAAAAACCTTGTCCTGAACTTCACGTCCTTCAACCTTTTCAGAGTTATAACTGACGGTCTGCTGCACGTGCACACCAAATACTGTCTTATGTGGTAAACTGATAGAAAACAGTGCATCAGCTAGGTATTTATTAAATCCACAAACCAAATATATACAACCACATACTTCCTTTCTGTTTACAGACTTTGTTTACAAATGCGTTGGTTTTGTATTGTGCTATAATACTTCTATGTTTTTGTTCATGTATTTAATAATATTTCATTTGTGACGTAGTGCTTTTTGTTTTGTATGTTTTAAAAGGTTGGATGTGTACGGTTTTACCTCATGAGGGTATCACTTGCGAGCTTCCTCTGGCTAGGACAATTGTCAAATGATAATCAAAAAGAAAGAATTATTTAAATGGCTGTTTCTGACGTGAATAACTTTGATTAACATGCCCTGCTGAAAATGTATATTTTGGAATTGCACTGAAACTGCATTGGTAGTTTGAAAAAAATGATTTGTTGTTTTGTATGCTTGTTAAATTAATAAACTTTTTTTTTTTCCAAAATACTTGCACAGCAGCTCCGGTGATTATTGGATGAAACTAACATCACACAACCTATATATTTTAATTTACACTGAAGAACATAATGGAATTTGTTCATGTAAATGTCCTTTGTGTCTGGTTTTGATTATACTCAATCACGCTGTTTTACACACAGGATCCTGTTACATGAATTAGACAGAAATGTAAACATTGCGGTCATGTAGGTGGTGTCTACATCCCATCAACAGATTAACCTGAGGTCACCCTCATTCACAATCCTGAAACAACTGCAGCAATTTATGATGAATTTAACAGTCAAGACACTTTTATCTATAGTGGAAACTCACACGTTATTCTCAGAGAGATTCACAATTTGGACAACACACATCACCTTCTATCATTAAGAGGTGTGTCAGATGAAGAAAGACAGAGTCTAATCACTGGTAGGAGAGGACGTACTGCAGCAAAGCAACAGAAACTGTGTCTTCTTGAGGATGCACAGACATGCAACAGGTATCGTGAATTACTTAAACCAGAAAAGTACAATGCATGATGCAGCATAAAGTAAATAAGATGCAAAGAAATTAAACGGTTGCACCTGTAAGCCAGTTTCATTTATTCATTCATGCACATTACGCCGTCATCTTGTTTTGGCAGAGAGTACTTTCATATCAAGTGCAGCATGTACTGAAAATTCATATATTGTTTATACTGTATGTGCTGAAAAATGACAACATAATTCAACCTATGCACATTTCCAAAAAGCTCTTTGATTTTAAATGCACAAAAAAAACATGTAATTTCTGAATCATTACCTGACGTGCGGCCCTGTGGATTGTGTTCTGCTCAGAACTGGGTCTGTGTTGGTCGCTGATCACACAGCGAGGAACGGAAAAGTCCTTTTTTGGAAAGATCTTAGTGAAGTTTAGTCGTTTGTTTCACACACACCTCCTCAGGAATTCTCCGCCGCTGTTGGGACATGTACACCGGGGCAATTTAGGAAGAAAAATCAGAAACAAAAAAGCTGTGGCTGGCTCAGTGTGTGTGTGTGTGTGTGTTTCTTTATTAACACAGCAAATTACAAATCATGCCAGCACAACAACGGCTCCATGTGTGTGTCTGTTTGTTTTTTATCTTGCATCATTTCACAATCAGATTGTTCTTTCCTGTGCAATATACGGATTTCTCCACAGAGAAGTCTGAAGGTCACGGTCACGGAGAAGTTAATTAACCACAGTTTGGATTAGACGTCTCCACTTTTCTCCAACATGAGTTATTCCTTTAATGGGGAATTATACTTCTGATATATGTGTCAGTGTTCCCTCGGGTCAGTTATTAACAGGAGCGTGTGTGTGTGTGTGTGTGCGTGTTTTGCTGAATAAGTGGATATGTGCATGGCTGCCTTCACAATAGACAAGTGAAGGATAAATGCCTTGTTGCCTTGATGACTGCTGGCTCATTAAATAAAGCCGAGACTCAGCTTTAAAGAGGAACTATGCAGGATTTGTAACATTTTTAACCTTAATTAAACAGCTTTGTGATGGTTTAATAAATGACTTGTAACTAGTTCCAGGTAGAATGGAGGCTCTCTGCTTTCAATGTAGTAAGATCAGAGCCTCCGACCGGTTGTCCCAGATCCCGTCTCGGTGGCACCGCAACACAAGCGCGCCCCATAACCCGTTATCTCTTGTTTATGACAGATAAAACTACACAAATATACACTTTGTTAACATCATATATGATATATAATGTTATGTACCACTCTAATGATTGATTTCTTGCGGGCTCTGTTGTAAAAAAAAAAATGCACATGGCCAGGATGAGGGTTGACAAAACAGAGGAAAAGTTCCCCTTTAAGTGTTGATCTCAAGATCTTCACAATAAAAGTCCTTTAAGTTGCTAAATGAGGTGATACGATGGTGATTGAGGCTC
The DNA here is from genome assembly GCF_045865225.1 of Trachurus japonicus. Lineage (NCBI taxonomy): Eukaryota > Metazoa > Chordata > Actinopteri > Carangiformes > Carangidae > Trachurus > Trachurus japonicus. The sequence goes on from NC_140911.1 coordinate 6,524,195, forward strand.
TGACCCACTAATGAAATCAATATTATGAGTGCTTTGCATTTTACATTTATTGGTCTGCATCATGTTGTGTAACCTGTGTCAGTCACATGTCACCAAACAGAGTTCATTGAGGTTTCTATATAAAGTAACAACATGCTCGGAGCAGCTGTTTCACAAGACACAACATCTTTAATTTTTAATATGCACGAAGCTAAAACCAAAGCAACATGGAAAGCTAATGGAGTTGTATGGTTTTCACATTGTAACCAGTGTATTTACACTTTATTTACATAAAGTTTTGATGGTTTGAGTGGTTTTTATGAGACATTATTTTGTAAAAAAAAAAGAGAGAGAAAAGAAAAAATCCACAGCTTGTTATTGGCCACAGGTTTAATGAGATAACGACATATAAACAACAGAGCAGTGCTGTGGACAAGTTGTGTTGTTTTTCTTGTTTTTCCGTTAGTTGTCACATGACACATCAATGTTGGTCATGGGTTCACACCCTGAGGGTTTGTTTCTCTCAGGGAGTGCAGGGTAAATCCATTGGAAATATTAGAAAATATTTAAGGCTTTTCTGAAATATTTAGAAAATAAATTCTGGTTAAAGCTGTGGAGGGTTAAAGTAATGATGGTGATTCCATGATAAATACACTTAAGACTTAATTACACTGTACTAATAGCGTCAGACCGGTTAATATGAGAGGCGAAGTCACACACATCAGCTCTGAGCTCAGGAGGAAACCGAGCAGACAGGTAGACTACGTATGGAAGTAATAGGCTATGGCAGCTGTTTGAGTGACCTGTGTGTAAACGGTGGACAGGTGTGTGCGGCGCGACGTGTGCACACAGGTGTGTAACATAAACAGCTGCCAGGTGTAAACACACACAGCGAGGATAAGGTGGCCTCATCAGTTATGTCTGCTGATTGAAACTTAAACTCACTGATTCACAACAATAACATGTGGCTCTGCTCAGCATTATTTATTATGTTTTTTTCCCCAAATGAGAGCAATGTTCACTGACACTTTATCTTATTAAATAAACATGGAAACAGACCTGAGCGCTGTGACTCATCAAGGAGCACAGGTGGTACTAATAACAATAATGACAATCTGCTTGGTTTAAATGGCCTTGTAATGTAATTCATTACATCTGTTTCTCCTTCAAAAACTCTAATGTGGAAAAAAAAAGTCAAGTCAAGTTTCAGTGAGTCAAATATTCAGAATTGAGTAAACAGAACTTAAAATCTTTCCATATTACAAAATAAGTCTGGTTCTTGAGTTATTTGGCCACAATACCACGATAGAAATTACACCAAATGGATCTGTTTAAACCAAACTAAAACAAAGTCGCTGATATAAGAAGAATTTCTAAGATAAAAAAAAAGAAGTAAAAACAAGAACAATCAGCTTTAAAATATTCTCCCTGGCATGTACCACTTCCTCCACAGGTGTTTTCAATCCCTCCTCATTACACTTAGAATCACATTAGTTCACCAGACTCTGTGTATTTATAAGAGAGATAAAGATGACATGTGTTTTGATCCAACAGGTGGATTAAACCAACCAGAGATGGGAGGATATGGTGAACTCCTGATGAAGCTCTAATCCTGCAAAAATCAGCAAAATCTAAAAAAAATACTGAAGTGGACCCCTGCCTGCTGACTTTTCAACGCCACTTTTTTCAAAGACAATAGTATTATAATTTTTTATTTATTTCAACCATGACGATGAGTGAAAGTAACAGACAACTGACTGATTTAATACTTCTCACTGTCTCATGAACATTTTGGTTTTCTTGTTTCTAATGTCCCACCAGGCCTGTGAAAACGTACTGTAACATTAGAGTAGGGTGAGCATCCTGTATTGATACAGAAAGGGAGAGTGCGTTTTATTTTTCAATACGGGATGATGCAGTATATTATTATCAGTTTATTCATCATATTAAACCATATTTTAGGCAATTCCTGTGTAATTTCTGTGTTATACTAACAGGTTGGGTGGCCCCAAAGAGAAAACCGCCCTTCACCCTTTGTCCTTCGCTCTTCACCCTATTATCTTACATCACATTGCCTGGTAATGATAAAATACAATTCCTTGTGAGATACAAATACTTTTTGTATCTATTTGCTATAAGAAAACAAGCTCTACAGAAGAAAACAGTAACATACTTGCCCCAAGTAGGATTCAAACCCAAAGCCTCCCAATCCCAAATCACTGACATTATATGCCTAATATGTTGTTTATCCACAAGATCTGTAGAAGAAGAGCTTGTTTTCTTGTAATGAATATGTGAAATGTATTTGCTGTAATCACAACAAAGTTTTGTGTCATTAAAGCAGAAGTAAGCGATCCGGTCGTTTTGGCTAACTTCCTGTCAGCCGATGGAGTTAGCAGTTCCCGCCCTCGTCCCTACGTCACCACATTCACGCGCATCCCTTGGCTGCACACACAGAGAGGACTGCCCCTTTATGCCGTTCTCTCTCCTCATTGGATAAAGGTTGTAGGATACAAGGAAAGTTTTCTCCTCGGCTTACAGCAGAGCAGAGTGACTGACAGACCCGTGTTTCAGACCAAACACTCTATGTAAGTGATTGCCGTCGGAAGATAGAACTATTTAAAGCAGAAGTAAGCGATCCGGTCGTTTTCGCTAATGCTGCGTTCCAGGCAGGCTTTTGAAACCGTAAATTACAGCTTCAAGTCACGACTTACGACTTTGTAGCGTTCCAGGCAACCCACTCGTATTTTTCCGACCTGTTTTACCTGTGAAACTGCACTATAACGGCCACTCGTAACTTCCGACCCGTGAACTCGTACCAGATCGAACTGGTACGACATCACAGGTCAGAAAAACACGAGTTACGGGCTGCCTTGAACGCACCATAACGTCTTGCCAGCCGATGGAGTTAGCAGCCCCCGCCCTCGTCATGGATCTATTGGTCCTCGTCCCTACGTTACCACATTCAGGCGCATCCCTTGGCTGCACACACAGCCCTGCATGCCGTTCTCTCTCCTCATTGGATAAAACTTGTAGGATACGAGAAAAGTTTTCTCCTCGGCTCAGAGCAGAGCAGAGTGACTGAGAGAGCCGTGTTTCGGTCCAAACACTCTATGCAAGTGATTGCTGTGGGACGATAGAACTATTTAAGACTTATATTAACACAAAAATATCGCTTACTTCTGCTTTAAGTGCCTTTAGGAACCCATATGATAGGATAGGTCAGTGGGTAAAACTATTAACTTTGGATTGAGAGGCTGTGGGTTCAAATCCCACTCATGGCTGGAGTGACAGGTGTTCTGCTTTGTGTGGGCCTGCGCAGCATTTTAATCTGTTGTCCCATGTCATGCATATAGAGGCGATGTCCCCGTATTTTTATTAGCTCTAGGTTTGCTTGCTTTTTAAAAAAATAAGCTCTAGTGTTCAGGCCACCACTGCAAGACTTTTAAAAAAATACAATCTCACTCTAACTTTCCGTCTGTGCATCCTTGCTGTACTGAGCGTCTCAATCTAAATTAGTAGCTGGCAAGTTCGGCCTGTACAGCTAGCTAATGTTACGTAATGTGAGTATTATTCAGGGTTAAATGTAGAATAATTTAGTCAGAGTAGTCTCCTGGAGGTTTTTGTGGGCCGCTAGAAGTGTCATCACCTTTCTCCCCTATGCAACGGCTCTGTAGTCAGTACATGGGTCTGTCTGAGGCCTTGTGATGCTCAGGTGGGAAATCTCAGAGTGAACACTCTGGCGCTCTCTGCTGGATCAGAGGTGTAATGACACACACATGAGTCTGAACAGAAACAACCCTTCACTGAAACTCTGGTCTACTCAAGTTAAGTTCACTTTATCTGTGTCTGAGTATCATGAACATAAAAGAAATTTGGCATTATTGATGGTAAATGTGCTTAATTTAATGTTTTTTAACCATAACTTAATTTTTATGTGAGTAAATTCAACATTTTCCAAACATGTGTACAGTGAAAACACCCATCACATTGACTGTTATTCAATATCTGCATAGGCTACATATATCATGATCATGTCAGCTTTTGATTTTCCCACAAATCAAGTCACAGTGATTATGGTGAAGTCAGACTTGTACTATATCAGGGAATAAGAGTATGTAAAATAATTATGAGCTCATTGAGCCAGGATTGAATGATATATTCAATATTTGAATAAATTAAGCTATAAGAACTTAACAAAGACATTATAAAATTTAATACAGACTAGACTACTCACAAAACGTTAGGGATATTCCACTTCTGGGTGAAATTGATGGAAATTTTAAAAAGTCGATGCTACAGGGATGTTATATCATAAAAGTAGGACATTTAAGTCAATGGTAATGTCTTTATCTCCAACAATGTATTGAAACTAAAGCTAACAACAGTGGTGGGCATAACACAACAAAACATGTCAATGTGTTATAATAAGTTGTCATGTGACCGAAGGACGTCCACTTCTCTGTCTTTCTTCCATCTCTCTGTGTCTCTGTCCAACCTGCTGATGACACTCTGAGCTCAGTGGACGCTTCCCCCTGACAACATCCCATCATCGTCTGAAACCTCCACATGTAGGCTACTGTTGATGGATTGTTATACAGGTGTGGTCTTGGTCTCATGATGTCAGAATGTGAACAGTACATTGAAGAGGACTGTTTCAATACAAACTGTCATTGAACCAGAACATTTAGTGGTCGATTCATGGATTAGACACAAGAACAGAATGTTATGTTATACGGACTGAGACATTGAACAGTTGGACAGGTGCATTCAAACGTTTAGAGAAGGTCAAATTCAGTTCACCTGTAAAAGTTATTGTGCATTTTAGGTTCACTCTGACATTTCATCCTATCTTTTTGTGAGTAGTGTCTAACAAAGATGCAGCAGCTCGTTCAGTAAGAGGCAGGAGAAAAAATCTGAGTGGATCTTACTTTTAGAAGAAGAATCTTATACTTATTTAGAGCACAGAAGTTAATGGATAACCTATGTGATCCAATTTTTGGATCTTGTACCTTATCATTAATAACAAATAGTTTTCTAAATTTACTTTCCTGCAGCAATTGGCAAAATTACACATTCAAGAAAACCAATGATGTTAATAGAAAACATTATGAATGTAGATGTAGTTTAGATGTTCTCTGGTGTTGTATTAAAAGCTTATGAATTGTACTTCCAAGGTTCATTAAGCAAAATATAGAAATACTCAAGTCTCCAAATAAATGAGCAAGAAATCGCTTGCATGCACTGTGTAATGAAAATAGTTGGTGCTACAGTACTAATTGTGTTTTTTTTTTTACTTCCCTAAATCTGCTCTTTACTGTAAGATTTCACAGCCTCAGTCAGTTCATGTTCTGGACACTAGATGGAGCCGTTGTTCCACTAATGGAGGCTCCCAGCAGACAGACAGTCAGTCAGTCAGTCTGGGTGCACAGCACAGCCGGCTCAGTGTCAGAGAGACATAGTATCACAATCAAGACAACTAATCAACTCTGAAAAATGTATATTTATATTTGCTGTGTCACTATTAGTGGTGCATTTTTTCTTTTAATGATACAAAACCCCTCAAGGACATATTTCTGAAATCAAAAAGTCTGCACGCACACACACGCACATACTAAAAGACAAGATCTGTGATCTATAAAATTAAAAAAAAAAAAATCCATTCCACTCATTTCAATAAACTGAACACCTTCCCCCTTTTCACATGAAATAAATAATTTTGCAGAAAATTCTCCAGATGTCATTCTTATTATTATTATTAGCACTTGCTCGGACAGAGATGAAGAGGATTGCCATCAAATTAGCGGTCACCTTGATCATCAGAATATTTTATTATTAGAAATATAAGGAGGTTCATAAAGGCTCTGCAGTCTGTCATGGTCATCTCCTGATAATAGACCTAAAAGAAAGGCTATAGGCTAACGTCCAGCTTTGCTTGATTATACATATTAATGACACCTTCAGAAAATCACAATTCTTTTTTTCCTCCTTTTTTTTTGGTGTTGGGTGCGAAGGGCAAACTGTAATAAATGGTTGATATTATTCAGTTAAGGAATAATCCCTTTAATCAGGATGAGGAAACTTGAGCATGAGACTGGTTGAATTCTTAAATAATTCAACTAAATTAATTTTATATGTAATAATATGATCACTTAACCAGGAAAAAACAACAAATCTGTTTGGAACTAATGAGCCCATATAAGCTTGAGAACATTGGCTTTATAATTAAAAGGATAATAAAAACAATTGCTTTGCCGTGCTGGGTCTGTGGAGACAGAGCTGCAGGTTCTTATACTGTATGATACTACACTGCATGGGCTTCCTTCCTACTGGTCCAAGTGTTAGACTGTGAGACAAGCTGCAAAGGGGCTTTTGTTGAAGTGCTCAAGATAACACAAAGAAAAACTTCAAACAGGCATCTTATTGTGCTCTATTCTTCTGGGCAAGCTGATTACAGTTAAGGATAAAAGTTGTTCCTATATGGTAAACTAATGCGGGGAATCAGAGAGCACTAATTAAGTCATGGGGGGATCCGAGGCGGTCGGCACGGATGTGTTCCCCAACGCCCAGACCATAGGGGGGTTTAAGTGGGAACTTTAAGAGCCCAACAGCAGGCAGCATCAAACGGTGTTTATTGTCAGCTGAGTGAGTGTCCGGTAAAAGGCATGAACCGCTGGATCTGCAAAGCCACCTGGGAAAAAAAAAAAGAAGAGAAGAAGCAAAAGCTGCAGCTTCTTCTTAGCCTGAGCACTGATAGGCTTCTCTGTTCCCCCACATTTCATCCCCTCCACCCCCTCCACCCTCCCAGCAGAGCTTAGGAAGTTGCTCCATCTTTCTGTGGTGGAGAAAACACAACCACTGACTCTATGTGTGTGTGTCAGTGCAGAAAGTGTTTTTATATATTGTTTTTTGTATTTTTTTTTTTTTATTACAACATGTCTCCAGGCAGATCTATGCAAAAATAAATAAATAAATACACTGAAATACATGTTAACATAATGAAACAATAAGGGAAGTAGCCTAACAGAAGTTCGCCAAGTTCCAACCTTTGATTTAACTCACTTTTTTTTTTTTTTTTTTTTACCACAGTCACCATGAAAAATAAATGAATTCATTATTTTGTTATTTTACTCTCCTTTTGTGTGATGAAAATTTGACTGATTGAATAAAAAAAAGCAAAGAAAAAAGAACCTTAACACTTTAATACCCCCTTTAAAAAAAAAAAAAGTAAAATAAATCAGACAGACTTTGATGAACCTGTACCTCGGGTCAGTGTCAACATGTTGTATCTCATTTTCTAACACTAAACCAATGGAGGCTTCACAGAACCGATATTACTAACTAATTGTTACAGACTTCATGATCACAGCTGTGAATAGCCGCAGCTCTGAAGCTTTGTCACTTCTGTTTGTTCTACGACCTCGGTCGACACTGAAGAGACACAACTTGTTTAATGGTGTGTGTACTCGTGTGTGTGTGTGTGTATTTGTGTGTGTGTGTGTGTTCTGTGAGGTTTAAGTAAATAAGCGTGTATGTGATTTACTGATCGTGTCTTTGCATTAGGATGTCTGACATGAATATGCATCGGCTGGTGTGATGTCACAACTGTAACTGACCACATTTTTGACTGTGGTCTTTTTCTTTTCTTTTCTTTTTTTTAAATATAGTTTTAGATCTGTAATTTGTCTTAATGTTAGACTTGATGTGCTTTACCCTTCCTGGATGTATCTTCTTTAAAATGATTCATATTACTGTATATTCCTACCCAGTCATATTTATGTACACCTCACCTGTCATCACTCCCAACATCAGCACCAGCTGCTTGTTTCTCTTTTTCCAACCATGTTTATCTGATTTAATTAATTCCCCATTCTTTGTTTTATTAATGAGAGTTATTATTGAACTACAGGCATATTATTTTTGCATTCTGAAACAAATTATGTATGAATGAGCAGCTTTTGCAGCAGCAGGAGGGGAGGGGGGGTTGGTCAGCTGGGAGATTATTAACAACAGTTTAAACAAAATGTTGCCACATTTTTTTCTTCTTCTTTACAACTGTATAAATGTCTGATACGATTTAGTTGTGCACGTTTGTTGTGATGCAAACACATACACACATACATATACAGTATACACACATACACACAAGCAGATGCACACTTTTTTGTAACCCCTTCCCTCATTATTAGGAGGGCCTGTCCCTCTGCTTGTAGCCACCTGCAAATTACAATTTAGTACTCCAAGAGTTAAGACTGTGTTCTTTCAACCCATTGTGTGTGTATTTGTGTGTTTGTGAGTGTGTGTGTGTGTGGTTGTGTGTGTGTGTGTGTGTGTCGGGGGAGGGGTAGAGAGAGAGTCTGGTAGAAAACCTTTAATCCGGGTGCTGTCAGGCCCAAACCCGGCTTGACGTCCCATTGATGTGGAACAGAACAAAACACAGGGCCCCTTGCTAAGCTCCCACTGGCTCACTCACACACACATGCACGCACACACACACACATACTCTCACACGCACACACACACACACACACACACACACACACACACGCACACACACACTGCCCCCCCCCTCTCCCACTCTAAAGCCCCCAGCCTGGGCCCCTGCTCTCTAACTGGGAAGGGCATTCCTCAGCCTATACACACGCGTGTGCATACGCAAACTCACTCATTCTCTAACAGACATGCCCGCACACACACACACACACACACACACACACACATGCACGCACACACTGACCTGAAAGAACACAGCCTTAACTCTTTGAGTGCCGTGCTGTAATTAGCAGGTGGCAACGTCTCTCTCTCTCTCTCTCTCTCTCTCTACTATAGAGTATGAGCCCATTCATTTCCATATGTAAACTTGAGTGTGTGTGTTTGAAAGTGTCACAGCACACACACACACACACACACACACACACACACACAGACACACACAGACACACACACTCATGCACACACGCATCATAAGTTTGCGAGATGCTTAGATACAGTTAACAGAAGCCAGATGCTCCAGTGTGTGTTGCCAGTAATGAAAGTGTGTATCCGTGGTGACAACAAACAGTTATTATTGTCCTGCTGTTTGGACAGCTCCCAGTCCGCAGCATCTCTGTTTACTATTAGCTTAAAGAGAGAGAAACAGAGGAGAGACAGAGAGCAGAGAGAGAGAGAAAGAGAAAGAGAGGGAGGCAGCTGCATGTCTGAGCAGACACAGAAAGAGACTTATATCAGAATAAACATGTGTTTTAGTTAATGGTCTGGAACTGTCTGGGATATTAATATTTGTTGGGGCGCTGTTGTTCCCTCAGTGACCAGCAGGGGGAGTTGTGGGCAACAGGCGGCCACAGACGGAGCAGAACCTCCTACTCCCCAAACTTTGACCCAGAGTTGGCCCCTGTGAGGTTGAAACGTTTTGTTTCATCAGTTCAGTTTCAGCCTCAGTCAGTCTGGAGCTCAGGTGGTCCTAGAGGAGGAGGAGGGAGGAGGGAGAGGGGGGGTTCAGTGGGAGGTCAGAGGTGGCTGCCACAGGTTATCACTCCGGCACGGTGGGAACGCCGCCCAACACTTCGAGTAAAAGCACGAGGTAAGGAAGCCGCCAAACACCTACTGTATGGAAAACATTCCCACCTGTGGCCGTGGTGGTAGCTACACTCACTCACTCACTCACTCACTAACTCACTAACTCACCTCCCCCCTCCCCTCATCCCTTTCACCTTCAGCAGGACCAGACTCACTCCTCGGTTTCCGCTGTTAAATTACAGAGATCTTTATTCCCCGACGCTGGAATTCTGCTGCTTCCGTTTCGGGATGTCAGAACTCCAAGTGAGCCGTTTGTGTTTGGGCCGGGCTGCGGTCCAGAGAGAGAGAGAGGCCTCTGAACAGTCCCAACCAAAATGTTTTTATTGACGGGCGAAAGCAGTCGGGCCGACAGCACCGATTGGCTGTAATTGGTCGGCAAGTCAGTGGTGTGTTTGAAATACCCTATGTAAAGTGGCAGCCTTTAAAAAAGTACACACACACACACACACACACACACACACATACGCCCACCCCTGTTTCTTCCCCTCCCGTCGCCTTAAGAGAAGCCAGATGGGCCACGGGGAAGCAATCACCCCTCTATTTGTCTTGGTGCTGATCAGGTTAGTGAAGTGTTCTCAGCCCTGGCCAGGAGTCGTCTACACACTGCTGCCTGTTGTCCCTGCAGCTCAGTCAGCTGCATGACTTGAGCCAACTGGCCCGGTCAGCCCGCTCTGGGACTATCCAAACAGCAGAACAGTGAGCAGGGAGAATTGCTCTATCACCAGCGAAGGGCAATAAATGGCAGAGGTAATGTTTTTTGTCCGTCGGTTATAGGTTTGGTGTCCTCTTTGCGGGGAGTTTGACGTACGACCGAGGGCCCGGATCCAGCTGAACATCAGCCCCTTTCCTTTCCACTCGCTGCAGCGTACGAGGGATAAGTAGACGAATTGAGCTAATGTATAAATACGAGGTTGAGTGAGGAAGCGGGAGGCTAACATCTTTCATCTGTTGATATGGACACCACCGTTTAGGGCTGGGTCAATGGATGGGAGGTGTGGAGGCAAGCAGCCTGTGTGCAGAGCATTCCAGCCGCTGAATACACCACAGATGGTTTGGTTTAGAGCGATGAAATGAGCACCAGACACAGAGCAGTGACAGTGAATGAAAGCCTCAATGATGCACATACACACACACACACACATGCACACACACACACACACACATGCACGTAGCCGCGTAGCCGTGACTGCACGGGTTAATGGAGTGACGGAATCCAGAAGGAATTTACTCAAGGACTCAGGGAGTGAACTATTAGGTAGCCTCTAAACTACCCTGCACAAACTCTAAGAGCACTGCTCACTTCTTTCACTGCATCTATAGCTTTTTTTTTTTTTTTTTTAATGAGGGCACAAGGTATGCAAGGATGAAAGTTCATATAAATCAAGAGCGAGGATGAAAGACAGCAATCGTAAAACAAAAAAATATATAAAAAAGACAAATGGATGGTTAATGAGGAGGCAAAAAGACGGTTACATCAGTGAAACCTGATCCCATTCAGACTTGCTCACCTCCGGATTGGCTGGCCCTCCCATGAACCCTGACCTCTGACATTGTCTGGGGCTTGTGACCTTGAGTGAAGTACAGGCAGACAGAGCTCAGCGTCTCCTCCATGCTCCTCTCTCTCTTTCTCTCTCCCTTGCCTCTTCCTCTCTGCCCATTCGTCTCCAGCCAGCGAGCGAGGGAGCGAGGGCCGGCTGGGAGGAGATGGAGAGCAGAAATGTCAGCGAGACATTAAACAGAGTGCGTCTGTGTGTGCTCTCGTAGTCCAACCTGTCTGATTTCCCTCTCTCTCCCCTCCCTCCTCTTCCTCCTCCTCACATCTCCTCTATATATACGCTTCTCCGTCCAGCCATAAATTCATCCTCTTCTCCCCCCAAACCTCTTTGTCTTTTTTGCTCCATCAACACCCCCATCACTTTTATTTTCCTGCAGATCCTCCCTTTGCCTCCCTTTGCCTCTCATATTGGTTTATTACATCCCATTACGTTTCAAGGCCACGTACCATCAACACTAATTCAAATAACATTTTTGCATTGTGTGTAAGTGTATTGGTTGGCAACATGCAGACGGAAATACCAGCCATTTTTTAGAAGTTAGATGCTATTTATATAGCCTCAAATGCCTGAATGAGTAAACATGGATACGTTATAAAAGTCCTATAAATCAATGAAATACAGCACAACTCTAGTGTCATAACAATGCATGAGAGACTTAAAAAAAAAAAGAACAACACCTTCTTTCCAGTGCATGAGGAACCTTCCATGCAGACATGTTTAGGATGTGCTGATACCACAGGCAGCAGGTCTGTTCACAGCTAAAAAAAAAAAAAACTAAACAAAACCCTGCCTACTGGCACCTAAAGCTCACTAATTTTAGATTTAAAGGTTTTAGAGGGGAGTGGGGAGGTTACGAGCCGCACTATTTCTTGGCTGGGATCAGTTTAGCTCCTGGAGGCTTGTCATCACCTAGCTGCTTCCCCCTAACTCTTAACAAAACAGAGAATAAGAACATTTCCCAAAATTACGACCCGTTCTTTTCATTTTGTGGAAGAATCCAAAAAAAAAAATCGTAATCCCAAAGATGTATCCATAGCCGCAGGGATGGAATCAAAATATTCCACTTTGAGGTGAGAATAAGTGAATAAATATCACTTTTTATGACATTAATTGTCAATGGACCATTATATTGTTGCAGACTTATTCAAAATATGTGCCCACCTCCTCTCCTCTCCTCTCCTCTCCTCTCTTCTTCTCTCCCACCTGTGGACACACACACACACACATGCATGTACACACATACCTACAGTACATGCAGAGTTGGCAGACGCACACAGAAGTCTCTCTGTGCTGTCCCGGTACAGAACATGGCAGCAGAGTGCAGCCGAGTGGTGTTTATTTTATTGGATGTTTATTTCGCTCTGTAAAACATGCCACTCAGGGACCTTTTTGCGAAGAGCGATGCACTCAAACCCGTCCTCGCTCTCCCTCTCTCTGCCTCTCTCTCCCTCCGTCTCTCCCAGCGTAAACAGTGTGTATATTGGGAGTGTGTCCTCCACTAGTTTGTGTGGATGTGTAATCCATCCAGTCAGACACTGTAAACAACATCTCTACATGTTTATAAATACTGCCCAACCACTCTAATGAATTTATGGTAATGCCTTGTTCTACTGCTTCTGCTATGTGTGTGTATGTGCGTGCATGTATGTGTGTATGTGTGTGTGCATGGATTACTATTCTACTAAAGAGTACTGCATATACTGTATTTTACTGCTTTCTAGAGGGGGTTTATTTCCTGGTGTGCACAGCCTGGTAAAAGCTTAAAACCTGTGACAGCAGCGAGCGGTGACTGACTGTTATGAACCGATGTGCCACAGTATGAAGTCTATTAGCAAAGCAGCTCTGTTTTATTCCATTTACCTCACTTCAACTTCACCATGGCAAGATCCAGTCTCTTATTAATAATGAAGTATATGTGTTATATTTATGTAGAAGTTTGTTCCATGGATTTCTGACTTTGATGATTTTTTAAACACACGGCAAAACCAGTCACCGCCACACTGGAAATCCTTGCACGTTGTTAAACTCGCCATTAGAGTCTTATTTCACCACATTTCCTTGTTTGCAAGAAAAGAGAGAGACGTTCAACCTAATTTCCAGAGTCGGAAATACATCGAAGGGCAAACCAAAGTATTAGTCATTGTGTAAGTGGTGGTGTCTGTTCTCTGACTGCTTTTTATTTGCCTTTCACAATATAACTCAGTCTGCTATATTACCTTATGAATAACAACTGACCTTAACGTTTCAGTCAGTCCAACTGCTGTTTCTCCTGCTTTTCATTTAACTAAATGCCCCCCCCCCCCCCCCATCAAGACTATCCACTCTTAGAAAGAAATATAACATCAAGGAGATGTTGGATTCAACAGCAGACATTAAATCTTTGGTTGGAAATGGAAAGCATCCATTCATTGTCTACTCTGCTTATCCATGCATGCACGACAAGGTTGGGGTACCGCAGGGACACATAAGGAGACTAACAACACACTCACACACTCACACACTCACATTCACACACTATGGGCAACTTAGAGTCACCAATCAACCTGTTGCACATGGTTTTGGATTGTCGGAGGAGAACCCGGAGAACACCCCCTGCAGACACGAGCAGAACTCCACCCAGGAACGCCCCAGGTCCAGGAACTGAACCCACATCCACTGTGCCAAAATGGAAATCCGGTTGACATTAAAACCTAAAACTGTCAAACTGACATTGTGGTGTTTGGCAGGCGCTGTGTTTTTAACACACAAACCATATGTCAAAATGGCATCGGCATGGAAACCAACAAAATATCAATGCCAGCTGTTATCAGCTTTACACATCAAGCGCAAAGTTGGCACTGAATGTTATTCTGACAATAAGCTTTCACTTGCAACCTTTATTCAACCAATTATCAACAACGCCGTTGCCGAGCGTACAACGCTCACACTGGCAGCCATGCAGCTGCGTGCCTGCAGGGCTCAAACAGAAATGTATGCCATCTGAACTATTTGAACACTTAAGTCTCAAGTTATTTACATAAATGTGCATGCATGTTAGTGCTTGAAGCTGGTATATCTATATAAATATAGATAGGCCTATATAGAGAGACCATGAAAACAAGGTGAGGTTGTTTGAGTTATTGCCCTGCTGTGTTTGGAGCATTGAAAAGAATGGCACAAGGTTTGAAAACAGGTCCATTGATCATCTTGTCCTCCTCTGATCGTCCACTAATCAACAGGTCCTCCCACACTCTGCTTGTTGGAGTATCCTTGGGTAACATACTGAACCCTGAATTTCCCCTGATGCTGTGTGTTTGTATAGCAGAAATTATATAAGTGCTGTGATGAATGCAAGTGTGAATAGCTGATTGTGAATGCAGTGTAAAGCACTTTGAGTGGCCATTACTACAAATGTACCATGTAAATGAAGTCCACTTATTTATACAACCACTTTTTTTTTTAAAACACATGACCAAGATGTAAACCAAGGCTAACAAGGGCTTCTGAACTATACCATAGAGCTTCCTCTGTGATTTGAGAGTGGCTATAATTGATATTTTTGCATGTATAAAATGGGAATGTGAACACAATGTGAAAGGGGTCGCCGTAGTGATTAACCTACAGGAAATTATCACCTCAATCTGCAGCTCCTCTCAGCTTTTATGAAGCTTTATATTTTATATTTTAAGAGTTTCAGTTCACAATCACAAATGTTTTGGTTCATTCACAATGGGGACATAATATGTGTCATGTTAAAAAAGATCAGGAGGTGGAAAAGGTTTTGAAAAAAACTCACCCCACACACCAGCAGCCATGCACAGTTCGAGGCTATAGCTATTAAATAAAGCAATTAAACTAGTCATTATAATTTTATGTAACCACATTTCCTTGTTTGCAAGAAAAGCAAGGGTAATTCAACCTAATTCAGTGTCGGAAATGAGATTTTTGAGCATTTACAGACAAAAAACAGAGAATAATATTTTACTTTGATTCATTAGGTGGCTGGGAATTCACTTCAAATTAATGATAATATTGGCAAGTGTAAAAAAAAAAGAAAAAAAAAGAAGAGGCAGATAACGTTGGTCATTTCAGCTTGAAACCATAGATATGACTGTTGTGTTCACGGCTTCAGGCTCGGAGAACAGCGCCCCCTCTGGCTGTGGACATACAGAGTGACGTTGGCACAAGTCGATTAGTCGGTCAGGGTCAAACGCGGTGATTTCCTTGTCACCTGGAAGAGACAGGCCGCTGGAAAAGACGCTGAAGTGAGCGGTGAGAGTCTGTGAGCTTAAAACAAACACGACAAAATGAAAAAAACAAAAAACAAAACAAAACGTAGTATGAAACATCCACGAGAGCTAATTGATTAGCTAGTCTTTTTGCTAGTGCTAGCGAGTTCTAGAACGTCCAAAAAATAATCGCCATGGCAACAAGTGCAGGCAGTTGGACAGTGTGGATACATGAATGAAAGGACTTCAACATCAAAGGTGAGTTGAGTAGCCTACACCTGTGTGCCTCCATTTGTTGCTTCTTGGTTAGGCTACCTGCTGACTGTGTGTGGTTGTGGAGCCACAGGCTTGTAAGGCCTGGTAGGTTATGTTGGTCCATGTACACGGTGTAAGTCATATATTTGTTTTATTTCTCCCAATCATGTTTTAGTCTTGAATATTGAGGTATTATCTTTATGGTATGTGCATCCTATTAGGCCTACAGTTTTTCTGAATTGCTAAAACACTAAATTCTACTTTGTGAACCAAGTCCTCAGTGGCCTGAGCCATTTATTGAACCGGTTCCACTTTTGGCTAAACTATAAACAGTTTTCAGCCGTTTGACACAAGTTTCAGATTTCACATAACCTTGTTTAAAAGCTGCTAAAACTGTCACTGTGATGCATAGTGCTAATGATATGATCTATCTATCTATCTATCTATCTATCTATCTATCTATCTATCTATCTATCTATCTATCTATCTATCTATCTATCTATCTAACTAATAGTTGCTTACTGTAAGTTTACCGTAGGACACACTGTTACTGTCACTGAGTTGCGAATATATATTTTTTTAGAATAGATGAAATACCTCATGAAGAATATACTTTTTCAGGAGCTACATGCTCTGAGCACAGTGTGTGATGGATGTTTGCTGGTGCTTTTGTTATGATTTGCTTGTGTTATGATCTAAAAACAGAGTCTGACTTTGAGCACAGTTTGTGTGCAGGTTTGAGGTGTGTGTTTGATTTTTTGGAGGTTTGGTGAAAGTAGTTTGACTATTGACTTTTGTGTTTACAGTTTTGCGAAAAAGCAGAGGAGGATTACAGAAATGTGTTTTTACAGCAGTGAAAAGCTTTAATGTGAATACGGTTCTGTTGTCTGTAGAGTTTACTCAGTGGGTGTTTGGGTTGCTATTGATTTGAACACATTGTTAATACGAGACATTGTCCTTGCTCTTTAGATGTGCTGCAGTATTTGGTCTCTGAGAAAGTCCACCAGTGAAATTGGCACTTATTTTTTAGACAGTGGAGGACAGTAACAAGGTACATTTTACTTTGGTAATGTATTATGTATATTTTTGGAGTGTCTGACCTTTTTTTGAGTATTACTCTCCTTGCGTCTTTCTTATGGCACCACTAGACTTAAATATCAGACTTCACCTTGAAGCAGAGCTTCAATCAGATGGATCAATTTTCTTTTTCTTCTCCTTTTCTTAATTTTATTTTCCGTAAGTGTTGTGACCATACACTGTTGAGAAAAACCCCCAAACTCAAACTCATTCAACACTCTCAGTCATGTTGGTTCAGCTCAATTTGAACTTGACATTGGCCTTATAATACAACTAAAGAAAGATGATGCTTCAAGTCCAAATATTTTTCAAATTAAAATGGTTTATTTGGATCTTTGGCCATGTCCCGATCGCCAGATCAAAAAATCTTCTAGTTGGCTGTTGTTTATCGTATTCTACAAGCTTTTTATTTTAGAGGCGCTTCAGATTCTGTAAATATATACAGTACAACAATAGCAACGACAAAGACAGTACTTTTGAATACTTGACTATTTTTAAAAGCAAGTATTCAAGTACTTTAACTGGTATGCAATATGCTATACGTGGCTTTACAGTGGCTCATATCGTGTGTTAGGCTATGTGTTGCATTGATTTGATTATCCTGCGACTGTACGCACAAGTGTGTCCGTTCCTCTCAGACTAAGCCATCCTGCCCCCCCACCCCACCTCACCCCTCCCTCATCAGGCCCGACAGGTGTTATTACATTGAAATGAGAGCAGCGATGTATGCATCTGTAATGTGGACCTGTCCTCTTCTGCTTGATGGAACCTGACGCCTCTCATTATTGTGACGTGTCTGAGAAAAGAACAAAGTACAGACACTTAGGCTTGAAGTGCCGCTCACGAGGCATTATGAGGCGTCCTGAGCACATTTCCTGAAGACACTGACGCAAAGTGACACGTCGCAATTCTTTCAAAAGTGCTAACAAATCTGATGTCAGTTCTATTTAGTGCAGATAAATGAAGTTTCTGTTGCAATTTTTTTGGGTGTATGGTGTTAAAGAGCTCAAACGTTTTTTTATTTGGATTTGACAGTGTCACCAGGTACTTATATCAATTATATAATTATCCGTACAATGCAGCCGTATTAAAATGGGAAATAAGTTGTCAAAGCCTTTATAGGAATCACCAAAAAACTCCTCTCTCCCTTCTTCACTAAAAAATATCTTGTCTCTACTGCTGTTTTTTGCTAAATCTGACCCGCTGCTGTGTATTGTTAACTTTATCAGCAGCTTTGACCTGGAGGCACCTTTGAGACAACTTTTTTTTATTGACTTCACACGTCTTGGCTACTGATTTTTTTTTTTTTAAAGCCACTCGACTTGCTTGCTTTGTTTGTTATTATTTAATAAAGCTCTTTCATTTGTTGTTGTCCCATCCAGTGCAGTCAGTGTTTGTGCCACAGAGACTCAAGAGTGAACCCTTTATTTTTTATTTATTTATTTTTTCTTGTTCTTAACACCCTGCATCAGCATACTCGACTTCTGTGCCACTGTGATCACACACAATGAGTGGTGATAAAATGAAAGACAAAAGATAAAAGCACCCTTTTATCATACATGGAGACGAAAGGAAAAAGGAGGATAAAAGAAGGAACAAACTAAATGCAGCCTTTATACAAAGCAGTATTCATTTTTTCTTTTTTTTTTATCCAGGGAAAGTTTGGCCCTGGGGAGAGGGTCACTCGCTCTCACCTCAACTATTATGTCAGAGGAGGTTGTGTGTGTGCGTGTATGTGTGACTGGGTTGGTTAACTTATTTATATTTCAACTATGAATCCTGTTAGTGCTGCTCGTCGGTTTGGTCTGTGCTCCAGTGCAACACTTGGTCTTATGTTAATGCTTTCATTCTTTGTGAGTTAATGTTTCAAGCTGTTTGGAACCATCTCGCATAAAAAAACGAAACCGGCGAAGGTGATGTGTACGGTCGGCGCGTGACACCAAACACCCTTCAGTTGCATTCAGCTCAGCAGTGGATTATACCGACCTTACACATTATCTCCACTTATCTTTCAACATCTAAACACTCTTGGTTTTCTATTCATGTTCAACTGAGGCTGAACATCTGTCGCATTTAAATTCACTTCAACTTGTTTATCCACAGCAAAACAGATACCGAATAATAGACGTTAAGAATATAGTTCGTTCAATAGAAGTAATTTGACACATGTCTTCCAATTGTAAACCGGGTTGCTGAGCTTTTAGCGTCTGTGCAGCATTTTTTTTAGCCCACGGCTGTAAAGGTAGAATCCGCAGGTTTGTTCGCTGTAGTTTGTAAACACAACATTCAAACTGGCCTTGAGGCTCCCGTTGCGAGTGCGGACTGTATTTACTTTTCTTCGCTGTTTGTATCCACCATTTCTCCTGGCTTGACGGCGTCTAATCTCTCATTGCGTTCACGCTGCAGGAACTTGGAAGAGAAAAAACAAGGATACCCGAAGTAAGTTTGGGATTTTGTGGCTCATCGCTGAATACGAAAAATATATGCAGCAGCAAATTATGTTTATTTTGGAGGCAAATAAGGAGGAGAGGCAGGTGAGTGCACATATAACATTATAGCCTAGATAACCCTTTAAAGTTATTTCCGTTACATATGAGGACCATAATAGAAATAACATCGAGTCTTTTAGATTTTATTGTGTTTTGATTCCTCAACAATGTTATACATGTATAGTTGTGGTCTTCAGGCCAATCTATTTGTATTTTAAATCTGTTAAAATCAATCAATCAATGCATAGAAAAAATGCATTAAAACAACAAATAACTTAAAATTTTTATAAATTCATACCGTTTAAGACGAAGGCCGCCATGTTTTGATGTTGTCGTGACGTCAAGTCGGAAAATCTGAGCTCTGAAATGATACCCGAGTTTCCGACCTATAATTTCCAAGTTCGACGCAGGTCTATCGTTTTTTTCCGACTTCCAATTTGTTGTGAACACAGCATCTATCTTGGTGATAGTTTTTATACAAGCCTATAGTATTATACCCCACTTGACCAGCTGTGCAGCGTCATTGGCTGGAGAAAACACACCGACTACACCAAAACATCAAAATACAGGCAAGACTAGAAGCTCACACGTATGTGATGATTTAACAAGTCTATATTTGATTAGTCTTTTAGGAAAATGAAATGTGCATTAGTGTTCATTAATTGTGTAATCTGAGCCCTAGGTTTGTGGAAATAAATTTGTCATTTGCTAAATTTGAAATTGGTGGTGCTGCTGTAACCGCTGTGGTCTGCACTGACGTGACCTGTCCTCTGTTTGCAGGTGCACCATGGGGATGGATGCTCTCTCTCTCTCTCTCTCTCTCTCTCTCTCTCTCTCTTTCTTTCTCTCTCTTCTCCCCCGATACCAGTTCATCAAGCTGCTTTCATTTTTGAACAATGCCACCTGAGCGACACAGCAGAGAGGTGGTTAGCTGCTCTCTTCATAGTTTTCTGGTTGAAATTAAGAGTTGAGCCTGTCACCTGAGCCCCCCGGCGCCTGATAAAAAAACCCTCTCCTGGGTCCTTCACTCCTGCAGTAACTGAACGAGCTCAGTGTGTTAAACGCATTCCTGATTAACGTCCAGGTATCAGCAGGTAGAAAAAGATGTTTCATCACCTGTCACTTTGCTTTCACTGAGTTGATCACTGGCTCTGGCTCCCAGTGGTGGTAGACTATCAGTTTAGTTTTGTTTCCTCCATGAAATGAAACGAATATTTTTCCAGCTTTAATCCTGTATCCACATGTTAATAGTTTATTTTTCTGTTGAAATTTGCAGAATTCATGTCAGAAAGTCATTATCTGAATATTTTTACATCAATATTGATGAATTTTTGAATTTCTACAGTCAGCATGCCAATCCCTCAAAACTTGCGACATCTGTGGCATTGTGCTGTGTGATAAAACTGCACATTTTAGAGTGGCCTTTTATTGTGGCCAGCCTAAGACACACGTGTGCAATATTCATGCTGTCCAATCAGCATCTTGATATGCCACACCTGTGTTCTTACTAACAGATTTAGGCAGATTGCGCAAAAATGTTGTGTTTATATTTTCGTTCAGTGTATTTGCATAATGTTACTTTCATAGAAGAGTACATGATTTAAGTTATTCATAATTTTAAGCATGCAGTGTCATAACTGCATTTTTGATGTTCATAACAAACCAAACCGTTTGAAAATCGGTCAAAAACTGAGCAAGTTCTGGTTATTTTGGTAGAACATGCACCAGAGGCTCTGAGGAAGCGAGTTGACTGAGCCAAGATGGCAGCTGTATGGTGACGCCGTGTCATTGGGCAGCAGCGTCAGGTGAGTCATCTAGTCTTTTATATATACTGTATGTGCGTAACTGCATAGTATTCTGACAGATGTTTCAAGGCCTCTTTAAAGGGATACTTCAACATTTTGGCAAATTGGCCCATTGCCATAATCTTTATAGTCATAGCAGTAGGTTCGTTACCTTTAATTGTCGGTGCAAGCTATTTTTAGAACGGCGGAGCAGAGCCACGAGCTGCTCAGAGCTACACTACGGAGGCTGATGGGATTTCTTGGTTTCCCTCATCAAACTCATCAAATACACAATCCACTCCAAAATGCTCTGGTGGACAAGTTGTGACCTGCACATTCACCACGCTATGAGATAATAGAATGATACGAGACAGAGTTGTTTTAGAGGCAAATTCACTGCTTGCCGAAAAACTGCTCCCGATGGGAACGTGCATCAGCGGTTTTGCATGAATTTACCTCGAAAACAACTCTGAGCTAGCTAAGGGGGTTTTCGCGTCCGGCCGAAGAACGCCCCTTAGCCGTGGTATAATGAGCCTGTTGTTATATATTGCTTAAATATTACTTTGATCACGTGAGCTGGGGTTTAATTCTAAATAAACACTATTTTAATTCTCGTACTCTACCGTTAGTACTCTTAACTTGTAGATAGACAGTTCATTAATTCAGTGTTGTTCATTTCAAAACAGCACTTTCACTCTATAAATCGCTCAGGACAGATTTTAGCTCCAAAGCTTCACACACACTGTGCTGCTGCAGCGATGATGTTGTCCAACCAGAGCTTGGCTGAGCGGTCACTTCTGATTAGACAGAGGATGTGTGTTATGATTACATAATGGCAGCACTCTAGGTAAACACTTCAAATCACACTTTGAGCTGAAGTTTTTCAAACATATTTAGACCGCACGTCAGATAATGCATCTGCCAGCGCGAGCGTGCTGTGGCCGCCGCCGCTGCCACCGTTTCCCTCGGAGACGGGGGGTTCGGGTGAATAGCCTGAAAAGGACAGCTCAAGTGTATTAGCGAATAAAAGTATACACATTTTATTACCCTTCATCCCTTTATCTGTGGATGTGAAAGGGTCTAGTCACTCGGCTGGGCTTATGCAGTGCACGAGCAGGCAGCCGGTCCCGTGTGAGCCGGCTGACTTTGTCCATGCTCGCTCCAACAATTGAGGGGGGACAAAGGTGAAGCAACTGATTTGTTGCAGTCGCTAAAATAATAGAGCAATTTCTTTCCTTAATGCTTGTGGTCTGCTGTTGACTCACACACACACACATTCAATTGCACACACAGACACGCGCGTGCAGGCGGCCTGGTCTGCTGAGAACAGGCTGTTCGCTCAAATCGTCCTCAAACAATGAAGTGCTGAACAGATCACATCAATCTCTCTCAAGAGAAATATTAGTTTCCCTCCACCTCCCAACCCCTCCCCCCCCCACACCACCACCCACACATACTGGAGGAGGCCTGGGATGGCGTATGTGTTTTCGTGCCTGCTCTCAAGTGTGTGTGTGTATGTGTGTGCATGTGCGCAGCGAGCTAGACAGTGGAAAAAAAAGATACATTTTCAGCTTGTCTCAAATTTTACCTCCAGTTCCCCGCGAGGCTTACACAACCGGCCAAAACAGTCGGTGAGATTCCACCGCCATGACTGTCCCGCCGAGACATAAAACAACCTCTAACTGGCAACTCGCTGCACATCAATTACACCTTTATTTGTTGGCTGGAGGTCGGGTGATAGAGGCCTTATTTTCACAGCGGCTTAAAAAGAGAGCGAGAGGGATTTAAGTGCAATACTAGTGCGATGATTTATACTTTCGCTTATTTTAATAGCAGCAAAGGGTTTTGCCTTTTTTTTTTTTACGGGAAGTAAATCATGAGCTTCGCCTGCATGCCTGCTGAATGCCACTTTTAATATACACGACGGCATGTTACATGATGAGACGTTGTTAATTAGAAATTAGCTTTGAAAATCTTTTGATTGAGAAGAGGAGGAGGAGGAGGAATATTGACGGAGAAGGAAGGTTTGGAGTTTAAAGAAGTTTTTTTTGTGCTGTTTTAAGATTTTTTTTTCTTTCCAAGTTTTAGGAAAGGCGTTCTCTCTCTCTTTGTGTCTCTCTCTTCCACCCCTCACCCCCCATCCCCACCCCCACTAATCTCTGTATATTAGCTCTCAGGAAGGGAAAGCTCTCTCAGTGTGCTCTGGCTGTTTTAATATCTGTCAGCTTCATCCTGTGCTCCATCCCTCTGCTTCCTCCTCTCTTATTTTGGCGCTCTGTTTCCTCCTGTCTTCATATTTCACCCCTTTGTTTGACTCCTCTGTCCTCGTCTCCGTTCACTCTATCAGTCCTCGTCAGCGGCTGGCGGCGGACACCGTGTGTGTGTGTGTAGCTCTTGAGAGGGATGACGAGGTCTACGCTATTTAGTGCGTCGTCTCAACATTTCTCATTTTCACTCGATGCTTTTTGTCAGAGCAACACAGGTTTCTTGACACCTCGTGTAAACACACTGATTACAGCGAGGGCTATGGGACCTTTGTGCATGTGTGTGTATGTGTGTGTGTGTATAAGAGTGACTGATGCCCAGCGTGCACCTGTGTTTAAGTGTTGACTCTGCAGCAACATCATTCAGCAGGACATCTATTCAGCTTATGCATCTTCTTTTTTTCCCCCAAGAATATCTAATTAACCGAGAGGCCGCACGTCTGTAACCGCCTTTGATTTGCACTGTGGTCAACACTGAATTGACAACATGCCCTTGGGACACGGTTGGATAAATATACATAATGAAACATTTCAAAACTATTGAATCGAATGATTCACTTGCACAACAACAGCAGCTCACAGTGGATTTCAGTGCCGAACCACTCAAGTAATACACACAAGTAGGGTTTCATTGTAAAACAGTGCATGAAGTTAAACCTGGAGCAACATGTCCAAGTACCAGCTCTATGCATCATATACAAACTGCTTTTTTACTTTTAGGCAAGGCAGTTTTATTTGTATAGCCTGTTTTTACAAACAGTTTGTCTCAAAGGGCTTTACATGGCATCATAACAACATCCTACAGGTGATATAAATGAATGTCATTTTTGCAACAAAGCCGCGAGTGGCTGTAAATATTATTTGGACTCATAAGAACTGAAGCAGTTAGAAAGGTCCTTGACTCCATGAAACCTCGCTCAGCAACTTAGTGTTGCAAATAAAGGACACGTCAGTGATCAAGGTCCCGTTGTTAATGTGAAACAGACTGTGTGGTCAGCTCAACACAGTCAGAAACTGTAGACAAAAACATATCCTTGTGTTTGCACATGATGTTTTCAGGAAAACAAGCTCGAACCTTAACAATGATATATTACGAATACGGATACGAAATTCCTTTATTAATCCCCAAAGAGGAATTCATTTGTCTGTCAGCTCATCTTCCATTTGCAGAAGAATGAATTAAAAAGCCTGATGTCTGTACAAATGATCTTCTCTCTCTCCGTCCACCACTGCTGTTTTTTTGGTCCATCAAGGTTTTATGAAGTGGATGATCTCAGTTGTTCAGAACGGCCTCGACCATCTTCAGTGTGAATCTCTCCACCACATCCCCCAGTGAGTCCCTCAGGGAAACATGACTGAAGTCTCCTGATATTATCAAAAGTACCTCAGGATGTTTAGTCCGTGAAACTTCAGCAGTAGCCATTGCGTGGGAATGGACACAAGTATTATTGTGGTATGAAAAACACGTCTACTTCCTGAGTCTTCACCAATATCTCCAGCTCATCGTTACTTGTTGGGCAGAGAGTTGACATTTCCCATGATGACTGAAGGCAGAAAGGACTGACAGTACATCTCCACTTCCAAGCCTCCACGAAAACACCTCTTCATCTCAACTGGAACAGGGAGGCATCCTCCAGACCTGCCCCGTTTTCAATGAAAGAAGCTCCTCTCCTGAACAAACTCCTCTCCCCAGAGATGTGTCTGTTGGTAGTTGACAAAATATGAAGTAAAGATTGAGTAAAAACTCAGAGCTGCCAGACTGTGCTGCGACGCATGTTCTGGAGTATTACACCGTGTTTTAAAAGTATTTCATTAAGCATAAGAAGTGGGGGAGTTCTCTCCAAAGACATTAAATGAGTATGTAGGCCGTTTAAGTTTATTGGAAACATCAGAATTGCTATACTTGGAGAGACCTGAATTGCACTGGAGAGTGATGCTATCAAGTATTTAATGAGGCAGTCACCTTGTCTCCTAAATTTAGTCATAGGCAATTTCATGTCCCATGTCACTGCACACTTGCTGTGAGGCCCAGGCAGGGTGTAAACTGCCCTGTGTGACTGGCCTAAATAAGAACCTATGAGCTCTGTCTGATTCTCTGACAGCAGAGTTTAACCTGAGGAGCAGAGAGGTCAGTATTATCTGCTCTATAGATCCCCTCTCTCCTGTGGCTCGTCTCGTTGCTTCGACCCAGACGCTGAGCTTGTTTTCACGTGTTTTTGTTTGTTGCGACCACTCTGTTTTTTTTTTTTTCTTTTTCCCAGAGAAATAAATTGGAGCAGCTGCAAGGACCTCTGGGAGCTGAGGTCCTTGCAGCTGCAAGGTCCCTGCAACAATTGCAGCGGAGTCTGCCCAAAAAATTGTGAGAACCTGGTTTTTGTGCTTCCAAAAAACTAACAAGAAACACAGTGAGCGCATTAATTGAAAGCAAATACCTGGTGAAGAATCACAAGTGAATATAAATGAGAAAAAAGTGGATTTTCATGTGAAGATTATGAACAAAAAGCCGCACTTTTTCCAAAAAATTATATTTATTTAGAATAAATGTGAATGTATTATTTTTATAATAATTTTACGCCTCCAGATAAAGAAACTTGGATTTCTTTATCTGTTGAAGCATTTCCACGGGTATAATGTTTTTTTCTTTTTCCATTTTATAACCTGCTGAGTCTGACGTCACACAGCTACCCAGTTCTTCTTCTTCTTCTTCTTCTTCTTCTTCTTCTTCTTCTTCTCGTTCTTCTTCTTCTTCTTCTTCTCGTCCTTCTCCTTGTGTTAATTCCTTACAAACTGCTGGTGGAGATATTAGACTAGAGATACTTTATTGATCCCAAAGGAAATTCAAGTATCCAGTAGCGCACATATAAAACACAGCATCTTTTGTGCGATACTATATGTACGCGCTGTTAAAGCTTTTGTAGTCTGGTTGTAGGTTGAGGCAGGTAGGTTGATTGCATAGAAATAATTCATCTGGTGACAGTACGTATAGTAGTGAAACAGCTTCTAAGTGCTTCCAGTTAAATTGCGCTCTCGAGGACCAACAGTGTGCTAACCTCTTTTAGCATCTCTGACCTCATTATCTTTACCTTGCTCCCATACATGTATAGATTTTTTTTTCTTTCTTTTCGATGTATGCTGAGAGCAGCAGGCCTGCTTGATGGATCCTCCCACTCCACTAACAGCATAATATACATTTGAATGTGTGTATGTGCAGTTTACATTAACTCTGGACGTTTTGATCAGTGCACACATGAAGGTTAGTTGGTTACGGTTCTTTCATCCTGTTTTCTTTTTCCTGCTTTTCTCTTTGTTCTCACTTGTTCTGTTCAGCTCCTCCTCCATCCTCTCTCCTCCTCTGCTCTGTTCTTCTGACCTTCTAGTTGTACGCTGTTGTCACCCCATCATTATTACATTAACCCAGATATTTTGTGGTCTTTGCCGATGACGGATCATATAAATAGACATTAACAAACCGAATGATCAAACTGTGATAACTGGCCAACACTTGGACCTATATACTGCGCTATACACACCCTATCTAAACAATAGTCAGCGCTCACCGAGTGTTTAGAAAGAAGCATTAGTAATCAGAGACTGATTATGTTTAACTTTCAGTAGCTGATTATATTTTATAAGCAATTACTGGTCAGCTCGGAGACGTTTTTTGGACCGGTTCTGCCCGGCCCTTTTAAATCACCTTGAATGAGTTTATCCCACACACCTTCCTGTTTGCTGGTGTTGGCCGGGCTTTAGCTCCGCGTGGCCAGACAAACGCACACAGAGCTCCTACTGTATCTGAGTCCGAGTTGTGTGCATACAACCGCCGCCCGTCCGTTCGTTCTGCGTATCCGCGGCGTCTGTTGTTGCTCCTATTGAAATTCAGAGTGTTTTTCTGCCGCTGATTGTGAAAACCTGAAAGGCCAAGGTGGAACTAATTCTCTCAGCCTTGTTAGCGAAGGCAGTCACACTTTGTTTTTGTGCGGCAGAGATGTGTCTCTACCTTCCAAAGCTTTGCCTATTCTCATTTCTCTATTTGCTTTTATGTCTCAAGTACATTATTTTGTTATTATTATTAACCAAAAAAGCGAGGCTCTCTCTCTCTCTCTCTCTCTCGTTCTCTCTCGCTCTCTTGCTTCCAAGAGTGCCGAAATTGAATATAGCATTTAAAAGTCAATTTCCACGATGGGATTACGCAAATCAGCCGCTCCCTGTTTCACCCTTATGCTTCCATTCATCTCTCATTCATCCTCCGCAACCTTGATGCATCTCTTCATTTGCTGTGGTTTAATCTATTCATTTGAAGACATCTTTTTTCACGCTCTACAGGCCGACTCATGTTTTTCCACTTTGCATTGTTACGTTACCCCTGTCCAACCTGAGAGAATGTGTGTGTATGTGTGTGCGTCTGTGTGTGTGCATATACAAATTTCTCTGTCCAGGCCTTTTCACCTGCAAAAGACTAAGAAAAAAAAAACACAAACCCTAAAAGCAATTACTCCTCTAAAATTTAATGCCTCTGTTCAATGCAATTTCTCTATTAGAAGTATGAGTTATTTATTTATCTTTCTATCTATTCATTTGTATATATTGCCTTGAAAGAGGGGAAACTGGTGAAATTGTACCAGTGAAGTGAATTAGGAGAAGAAGACTTTGGGTGAACAAAGGCTCACATTAAAACCCTACAACCCCACACCTCACCCTGAGTCAACCTGTCCACCTCTCTACGTCTAAACAACAAAAGTGAAGACATACTCTGAGGAAGGCGCCCAGATAGATTAGTTACCTACAACACTATTCTGTTAGGTTTTTGGAAAAACAGTGCAAAAAGAAATGCCAGAAAGTGCTGCGCTGAGTGGAGCTACTGTTTTCTGTTTATATTCAAGACTAATTCAGCTGTATCATAAAATATATGACCACGTAATTCTTTTTTTTATTCTGTTTTTTAATTTGGTGAGTGTGTGTGTGTGTGAGAGAGAGGAAAAGCAAAAGTTGGACACATCTGTAGCTTTTGTTCTCCGGAGGTTTTTGCCAAGCGCTGCGGTCAGTAACTGGAAGGTGTTGTTGTAGTAACCTGAAGCTGCAACTAACGCCCGACACGCCCGGCACATTTAATCAACACCCATATCCTGACACACAAACGCAGACATGCAGACACGCACCTACAGAAAAAAAAAGCAGAATCCTAAAGGAATGTTTTTGAGAGAGAGAGAAAGAGGGTTTTATGGTGCATGAAACTGAGATCACAGACATAAAATCATACATTTGCTCTTCATTATAAAAGGAAAGACAATGACCTGAGAACCGTCTCAAAGAGAGACGTGATAGACGTGAATGTGAAGGCCAGTGCAGATCTATCTATATATATTACATCCTTCCAATGTCCAAGTCAAGGATCTTCTTTGGTTGCATGGTTTAGAAGTGGTGTTTGTCCTCTTGGCATTGAAGATGGTAGATTCAAACACATGACGGACACACCCCATTTTCTTTTTATGCTATACAAACGGAGAGGATTGAAGATTTGTCGGTTTTACATGAAGTGGCTTGAAAGATTCCGGCTTGTTCAGAGAAAGGAAGATACAGTAGACTGTTTAATGAAGTATTTATCTTTATTCACAATAAGACACCAGGTATTTATTTGTAAAAAGGGTAGCAGGTTAGTTGTGTGCAAGACACAATATAAACTTTATTCATTTGCCAGTAAAATCCATGCAAATGTGATAAATAATCAATGATAAACACAACACAGTTGGACAAAATTAGCTAATTGGTGAGAAGTTTTGACTTGTGCATTGATCTATAGCATCTGGCACCAAGATGTTGAGCAGCAGCTCCTTTGGTTGCGACTTGAAAAATTCCATGAATCGGACTTGTTTTTCCTGCACATCCCGCAGATGCTCACAGAGATTGACACGTAGGGGATTTAGAGGCCGAGGCAACACCTCGACCTCGTTGTTGTGCCTCTCAAACCATTTTTTTGCCATGTGACAGGGAGCATTATGCTGCAGGAAGAGGCCACAGACGGATATTAGGGGAATACAGCTGCAATTGAAAGGGTGCACTTGTTTTGCAACAATGTTTAAGTTGGTGGTAGGTGTCAGAGGAACAAGGTCTCCCAGAGCATCACACCGCCTCCACCTGCTTCCCCTCTTCCTACAGTGCACTCTGTATTTTATTTTTCACATTTTTTAATGGCCTTATTGCTTTGTATTTACACTTTTTAATATGGTTATGAGATCTTTATGTAAACAGGTGTGTGTCTTTCTAAATAGGAGGCAGCTGAGCTTGATTGAAGTGTCTGAATACCGAATAAGTGTTTTTTTGATCTTTTCCTTTTTGATAAATTTCTAAAATTCTATTTTCACTTTGTCTCTTTAGCTTGCAGTGATGGGAAGGGAACATTTTATATTAGTAAAAAGCAGCAAAATGGTAAAATGTGAAAGATTTCAGGGGTCTGAATACTTTCTGAGTGCTGTGTCTGTACACCCTCCAAGTGATGATCCATTTTGTCAAGCATTTTTTGGTAGGTTTTGTATCTCTAGATGTTGACATGGATGTCTTCAGCCATGTTTTTTGTCAGTAAATTAAACTTGTGTGTTGTAACAGGAGAAAGTGTCTGAAGTGGCAGGGGAAAGGTGCTGACGCTTTAACGGGCTGATATGCTGGAAAATGTAAGCAGTGGAAAAACTGAATTGTGAATTGTGACAGATTGTAAAAAAAATAACATATTCTTGCCAAACATTCTTTGAAATTTTCGGCTTTATACTAACAATGTCGTTACCTGTGAAGTGCAAACAAAATATGGGAGTGTGGCCTCCTCAGCCCTCTGCTACTCCTCCTCCTCCTCCTCCTTCACTCTTCACTGCTTCTTTTTTTTTTTTTTTTCATTTTCTGCACCTCTCCAGACGGCATCTCTCACCCGCTCCACTTTCCTCTCTGCTTGTTTACAGTAAGCAGGTCCGAGAAGGATGGTTTTACCTTTTATGGCCATTCTTCATCCATGGTAAAAGTGCACTAATACAGCGGCATGTTACCCACACCCCCCTCACCCTCCTCCTCCCTCCTCCTTATTCTGACCTCCTGGATGGGGGTACCAAGGGTGGGTGGACTGCATGTGTGTAAGTGTTTGTGTGTGTGTGTGTGTGTGTGTGTGCGTGCACGGCCTGGATAACCGAGTCTTGTGAGGCATTCAAGTTCCTGATGTGTTGTAAAAGCACCTTTTTAAAAAGCGTCTCGCTCGCCTCCATAGACAGATAGCGACCGAGGCAGAGGTTTGTTTTGAATGTCTGGCTGTATAAAAAGCTCTTCTTACAAGTGTTTAGGTTAGACTGGGGGTACCTACGTCTGACACACACACACACACACACACACACACACACACACACACACACACACACACACACACACACACACACACACACACACACACACACACACACACACACACACACACACACACACACATTCATTCACACATGGACAAAGCGGGCAGGTGTTAGTGAGTTCGACCTGCTGCTGTGCACATCCAAGGATTCAACGGAGGCAACGAGTTTGAAGCAGGAGAGAAAAACAGATGACATACGGCATTGTGTCGGCGTGTAGTGGGCCTCGGATGGGAAATGTCACGTTTCAAAGCCGCGTTAATTAATATGTGAAGACAGCATTAACTCCTTTTCTTACTTAAGCTCTGTAATTCCACTCTACACAGTGTAGCATCAATTAAAACCCTTCAAACCGTCTGCAGCGATGCTCTTTGCTGCGTGTCAAGGCCGGCGGCGTGTCGGCAGGAGCCATCGCAAAGATTTCTCACTGTCACTATATGAGAGCTGCAATCGGTCTGGTAAAAGTCATTCAAGAATTGTGTGTGTGTGTGTGTGTGTGTAGGCCTTTCTGGCATGATATCTGCTCTACTTTAACCAAGATCACAGGAGTTCATGTTCCAGTGGACCCAGAACTTTGTTTATTAGGAAACTTCACAAGTATATACGCAGTTCTATGAACAATGCACAACTCAAATTCATGGAAGTTGCCCTATGTGTGGCTAAGAAGTGCATTGATCTGATTCCCCTCTTCTTATTGACAGGTGGTCTTCTGAGATGAATAGTTGCATCCCCCTGGAAACAATCACTTATTGTCTTAGAAAATGATATAACGCCTTTTTGAATATTTGGCAGCCATATTTAGATCTTATCCTACATCTGTTACATCAAGTACTTAGTCGTTTGTATTGACCTTGCACACTGACCTTTTTTTTTTTTTTTCTCTGGGTGGGGGTGGGTGGATGGTTTTCTGGTGGAATTTTATGTTTACGTTTCCATGGTTTCGGTAGTCGCGGTAAATGCATGGATTTTTTTTTTCTCAATGAAAATCTGTAAAACGCATGGATCATCACACCATCTTTTAACAATGGATATCACACAAATTGACATCCGTGTTGAAAGCCAGCGTTAATAGATCCATGCGTTTACCGCAACTATGACAACGACTGAAAACCATGGGAACGTAAATGTACAATTCCAACAGAAATGCAAAACTGGCTTCCGGTTTTGACCATAGATGACGTTCAGAAACTTGTGGATAGGGTAAGGAGGGTTATGTATATCCTCCATGTTTCGTCTTATGTCCTTATATTGTTGGTATACTGATGTTAGTATATTCCATATCTAAAACTAGAAAATAAAATATTTTAAAAAAAGAAAGAATTGTGTGTGTGGCTGCAGACTAGTGAATGTGTGCGTGTGCGTGTTATTGATATATTTGTGTGTCTGTTTGGGGCCTGTGTGCAGCAGCAGGGACTTAAGTTAGCCACAGGGTGTGTGTGTGCTGAGATCTGACCTCCACTGCTTATGAAATGTCAACGTGTGTGTGTGTGTGTGTCTGTGTGTGTGTGTGTGACTCTGGAATGCCAGTGTCAAGGGCCTGAGAAACAGCCATGTACAAACAAACATAGGCTCGTCTTTCCCTGTTGCCCTCTGGTCCCTATCACTCACACGAACACACACACACTCATGCAAGCACACACACAGAGACACACACACACACACACACACACACACACACACACACACACACACACACACACACACACACACACACAGACACACACATGTGCACAGTGTGGTTGCATGGGAGTGGTGTTTATTGTCTCAGTGTTAACTAACGTTGGTGCCGTATCTGGCCTCTGTAATTAGATTTACCTTTTCTTGTTTTTCTTTCCTTTCATTCAGCCCTTTCCTGCCTTTTGCTTTCTCTTCGTCCATCAAAGTTGTTTTTCTTCCATAAGCGGCCGGTGCAGATGGAAGGAATGAAGAGAGAGAGAGAGAGAGAGAGGAGGATCCCAGCTCCACCTCCTTTTTTTTTCTTTTTTCGCTCTTCGCTTACATCTTATTTTATTTTTTTTCCTCCTCCTTTTTTCCTTTTCCTCCTCCCTGGCTCCTTCACCTGTCCTCTCCTCTCCTTTGCTCTCCTCTCCTCTCCTCCCCTCTTCTTTCCTTTCCTTTCCTTTCCTTTCCTTTCCTTTCTCTCCTCTCCTCTCCTCTCCTCTCCTCTCCTCTCCTCTCCTCTCCTCTCCTTTCCTCTCCTTTCCTTTCCTTTCCTTTCCTTTCCTTTCCTTTCCTTTCCTTTCCTTTCCTTCCTCTCCTCTCCTCTCCTCTCCTCTCCTCTCCTCTCCTCTCCTCTCCTCTCCTCTCCTCTCCTCTCCTCTCCTCTCCTCTCCTCTCCTCTCCTCTCCTCTCCTCTCCTCTCCCAGAGCGATGCCAGAGGGATCTTGTGTCTCCCCGTGTCCCTCAACACCCTCACCCCACCTGAGGGATGTCTTACCCTCACCTGAAGGGGTGATACACCTTGCTGTGAGGCACATACACACTCAAAAAACAAACATACAGTAACAGTTTCACCGCACAAGGTCGCGCTCAGTCCCAACTGAGAGCGCACAACACAGTTGAAAAAAAGTGTGTGTTAGTGTGTGTGTGTGTTTTCCCCACAGAGCCACTGAGGTTGCAACCTGCTATCAGGGGAGATGTTGTGATCTCTCTATTGTTGTTTTGCCTTTTATGCCGTTCCCTCCTTCCATTATGTCTCTCGTCACCTCACCAACCTGTCCCGGAAGCTTTGTGATGTGGAAACACACAAGCACACACAGAATAACTGCACACACACTTATAGACAAGTGCTCAGATAAGCATGCAACGTAGCAACTGTAAACCAAAAAGTTTATTTTAATCCACATTATCTAACGACACAAGCCCAGGAGAGAGAACACTTCCGCAAAAGTTCTGTTTAAAGTAAACGGTCATGCCTCCTCTCTCCTTGTGTGTTTCTGTTTGTGTGTCTGTGTGTGTGTGTGTGTGTAGGTGGCCGATTTTAGCAACCCTTCTTTTTTAGCGATCCAGTCGCCGGTTCTGTTTTGGAAAGAAAAGAAAAGAAAAATTCCCCAGTGCTGGTTGAAGTGACCCTGCCGTGCCAGCGGTAAAGTCCTCTTATGGTAGTGTTATGGCCATGTGTACAGTACTGTGTGTGTGTCTGTGTGTGTACATCTACGTGGGCTATGCCACTTTGTTTTCCCCTGCAGATTTAAAGCCTTACATGGAGACAAACAGACACCAGAAGCTACATGGAAGTTCCCCAGACAGGTTTTTGTTGTGTGTGCACAGTATGTGTCTCTCCCTGTGTGTGTGTGTGTGTGTGTGTGTGTGTACACAAACCTTAGAGGCCCATGGGTGAAGGCTACCATATCAAAGGTTCAGTGAGCAGGGATTAAATATCACTCCCCCCGCAAAAAGCCTCATGGTGGTGTTTAGAAGTGACAACAATAGGTGGCAGGACATGAGACTGTCACTACGGGGACGAAACCCAGTCCGCTATGCCCTCTAGTACTTGGATTTAAATCTGCCTGGTTTACATTTGACGGCCTGCTGCTGCTGCTGCTGCTGCCGTCCACCATCCTCTGCATCTCTCTCCCTTTCTACTTTCACCTGGTCTGCTCTTGTTTTTAATCTGTCTCTGAATACGGAGACACATGTCTAGAAATGAAAGACAGGAGTTGAGTGCAAGAGGGAATAAAAAAAAAGAAAGAAAACTTCTCAACTAGCCCCCCTTCTCTCACTCCTTCACCTCCTCCTCCTCCTCCTCCTCCTCAGCCCTCCCCTCCAGGGAATGTTTTGGGGCCCAGCTCAAATTTTGTTTGCACAATGCATTCCTGCAGGCTCTTTATTTATGTCAATCTTCCTTTTGATCAGAGTCCGGTTACCACCGGTTACCCACTCGCTGCTCCTGTGAGTGAAGGAACCCACCTGTGATGCAGTGCAGTGTGTGTGTGTGTGTGTGTGTGTGCAGGAGTCTGGGGCCTTCGTTCCAGGGCAAGTTTACCGTCAATTAATATGGCTAAATGATTCCCTCACATGGTAAAGTATTTATGTAAGGCGATCTGGCTGGTGGCGGAGCCTGGGACATCTGGCTGTGATCTACACCACAGATGGTTCTACCTGCTCACACACACTAACTCAACACACAGTAACACACACAAAGGCACACACAGAGTCTGGAGGTGGAGAGGTGAGGTAGATGTTTTTGCGTGCAAATGTGCGCGCGGCGAACTGTGTGTGTGCTGTAGATTTTAGGCTTTAGTGCCCGACTGCCGCTGCTAAAAAGGAAATAGTGAAGTCAAGCCTTTCAATGGGA
Source organism: Trachurus japonicus (assembly GCF_045865225.1). Lineage (NCBI taxonomy): Eukaryota > Metazoa > Chordata > Actinopteri > Carangiformes > Carangidae > Trachurus > Trachurus japonicus. The sequence goes on from NC_140911.1 coordinate 6,559,056, forward strand.
TGCACGCACACACTGCTGAGAGGAGAGGTCACGCATGCTTGACTTCTGGGCTTGGTTAGGAGGACCACAGCTAGAAGTAGAGAGAGAATGCACATGGAGGAAAAAAACAAAAAAAAAAACAGATTTTACTCGACAGGATGAGAGAGATTTCACCTTAGAGAGGACACGTTTCTCAACAAAAAGTAAATAAAACTGCGCTAGTCAGAAAATTTTAACTAATAGAGCCTCTTTGTCTCAACAAACCTCAAGCTATTCACATTCCTTTGTGGATGATTTGCTGTATATATCTTCAATTTCATCTATAAGCAAAGACATATTGATTCAGCTGTTTTGCATGAATTTACCTCTAAAACAACTCCGTCTCGCAATTTTCCGTTATTATCTCATAGTGTGGTGAATGTGCAGGTCACAACTTGTCCACCAGAGCGTTTTGGAGTTGTTGGATTGTGTATTTGATGAGTTTGATGAGGGAAACCAAGAAATCCCATTAGCCTCCGTAGCGTAGCTCTGAGCAGCTCACGGCTCTGCTCCGCCGTTCTAAAAATAGCTTGCACCGACAATTAAAGGTAACGAACCTACTCCTAAAACTATAGGGATTATGGCAATGGGCCAATTTGCCAAAATGTTGAACTATCCCTTTAAGGCACTGTTAGTTGGGTGTGGTGATCTGCAGCCGACAACCACATGATTAAAGTGGTGGAGAGACATAAATGAATGCAGATTCTTGGACTCAGGTGCAGAGGAGCCGTTAATATCCGATCAAACTGCAGCACAGGTCGAGCTAACTCCGATTTTTAGATCAAGATGTCAGAAGGAGAAGATCCAAGTGGCTTTGAAGAAGGGGTTCATTGTCGGGGCGCTGGTGGTGGGAGCTTCAGCGACTGAAGTGACAGATCTGTGGGAATGACGTCAGTAAAAAGGGACGGAAATAAAAACCACTGGTCGCACATCTAACGAGTCGACCATTAGTGCAACAGGGAAAGAAGACAGAAGAGCAGCTTTTTCCACAGGTGAATGAGAATATAAATAAGGAGGATAGTTGCTGTGTTGCTGTGCATGAACCTCTCATTACCAAGATGAATGCACATGCGAGAGTTCAGTGGTGCAAAACCACAACTGTCCACCATAATCAATGTCTTAAAAGGATCGAGAGAAAGAGAGAAAGATATAGACACAAAGAGCACAGACTCTCTCTCTCACTACTTATGAGTTTCTCTCCCACATCTTATGAGTTAGCTGTGAGGCTGCAGCCGTTGTTTGTTCTCAGAGTACTTGACCTTGTCATGAAAGGAATGGAACTATTTTTTTTTTATTTTTTTTTACAGTGGTGCATTTAGAAAGTGAAAAAGAATAGACTGGTCTTATATTGTCCCTGCTGAAAGTTGTTTGTGACTTGAGGAGTATCTTTGAAATGTATCTCCAAATGATCAGACGTACTAGTGTATACATAATGTGCAATTACCACAAATTTATCCTGCGCTCACATCAGCCCAGCTGTTTCTGTGTGTTAGATTCTTCAGGGAGGATGTAGGCTGATTTTTAGTGACTGTAAGCAGGAGACAGAAGTGTATTAAGTGTGAGCCTGTGCATATGTGCAAATAAGCCCAAACAAACATTTGCATGTGCAGTGGTTCCCAACCTTTTTTGGCTTGTGACCCCATCACAAATTTCGGGCAACCCCGCGATCACTTGCAGTCACGTTATCGCAGCTGTCAATCAAGATGCTGCATTTTATTTGAACTTGATTTATATTTGAGAAAACAAGAATACAGTTGTTTAAGATCATGTGTGGTGTTTTTAATCATACTTTTAAAAACAATAATAAGTAGTTTAAATATCAGTAATTTTTTTTCAGGCGACCCCATTTGAATTCCAGGCGACCCCACGTGGGGTCCCGACCCCAAGGTTGAAAAACACTGTACTACTGCCTTATATTTTCAAAGAAGCCTTTTTTATTTGACTTTTTTTTTTCATATTCGTGAGACAGATCATCAGTATAGATTATAATATATAGATTTTTGCATCAACATTCTCCAGAATGTCAAGAATATGAGGAAATAGGCCTGTGTTGGTTTGTTTGCATGTAAGCATTTACACTCTACTACTACCCTTATATTAACCCTAACCCTTATAAGATATTTACTATGAGAGGTTGAGGAGAAGCTTGTCACCATCATCAGGATGTGCAGAGTTTATCACCTCTGTCGTCGGTATTATCTCTTATTTTACTTCAGTTAGTTGGTGATGTCTAATTGCGACAAACTGTGACAAATGATATAAATACAGGGAACAAGAACAGGGACTAGAAAAATCTTACATCAGAAATATTGCTGAAACTCGCTTTAATAGTGATGTAATGTTTATGTCTATAATAAAAAGACAAGTGTGTGCGTTCACAGCTTGCATTACATCCTGTGGTGTTTGTGTAGTCGATGCTTCTTACATCCATACACTACAGTTACCCAGAGGTTTTCCTGGATGTTTCCTATTGAATCTCACTGCAGTAATTTTGATTAATGGTGGAACTTGGACCGTCTCCCTCGTTTCCCCTCAGATCCTGAGAAAACCTGAGTGTGAGAGGTGAAGGAACAATCCTCCATCCTCCCATCACCTCTGACGGCGGCTCGCCAGACACCAGTTGAGGCGTGTGGTGGTCGTACGTGGCGGCGGCGGCGGCGGCGGCGGCGGCTCCCAGGTGTGAGGTGAGTGTGCTCGGAATAAGGCTCTCCCTATAGATGAATAAAGATGAAAACGCCAAAGTAAACATGACTTTAATCCTGATGTGCTCCCCCATGTGTCTCTCACTCGTGGAGGATGGAAGCCCAGTGAAATCTTTTCTTGAAACCAGCTTTCTCCTCCTCTTCCTCCTCATCTCCCCCTCCTCTCCATCCCTCCATCCTGAAAGAGCCCTCAAGAGATGTGTGTACCCTCTCGCTGCCCGTATCCAAATAATTAATCCAAAGCAATTACTCTCCTCCTTCATCTGTCCGTCGGCCCGCTAACAAAACATTTCAACACGTGTCCTCATCACTCCCCTTTAATTAAGGCAGCACTATTTATCACTCCCCTTTAATTATCCTAGCCTGTTTATCAGTCTGCCTTTAATGGAATAGGCACCAGAGAGATACTCGTACAAAACATACCCCGCTACGCTTTTCCCCGCTTCTGCCAGTTTTGAACTCGAGAGGAGAAAAAAAAAACACAAAAAAAAACAACAAAAAACAATTAGTCAAGGAAAGAAAGAAAGCAAAAACAGGGGAGAATTAAAAAAGGGAGGGAGAAGAGAGGAACTCGGGGAGCTGAAGGAGATATAAGTTGTTGTTTTGCTTCCTCTCTCTCTCTCCGGCAATCAGGGTGATGGCCACACTCACACACTCCGCTGTGCTTTTGTTCCCCTCGCAGAAAGCTTCCGCAGACTTCATGCAGTTCACACTGAGTTCAGACACACATTCACACACACACATGCACGCACGCATACACACACACACACACACACACACACACACGCACACATGCACATAAACTGAGATCAAACACACCTCCACAATACTTCTTTTGTGTTCAGTAACCATGGTTTCTGTCAGGTTTAATGCCTAGCAACATGTGTCACGGGGCAACCACTCACTGTGAAGGGGAGGGCCTCTGATACACTTCATAACAGCACAAGTATTTGACCATGAAACAAATTTTACTATCGTGGCACTTGCTTAGAGGAGCTGAGTTTGAGCATAGCAGTAGGAGTTTTCAGTCTCTACCTACACACAGTGGATAAGAGGCAGTGTGCGTATGTGTGTGTGTCTGTGAGTGTGAGAGCAGCTGATGTGAATCATGGACCACAGGAAAGACCTTGTTTTGCCTCTGCATATTAACAGAGTTGTCCATCAGCCTTTAACCAGTTGAGACACAGGAGAGAGGGGAGGCAGGTTCAGACTCACACCCCAGCAGAGTGCTCCTCCCCTGGATCCACGGCTGCTGCTGCTGGGGCCGCCGCGGCCTGGGAGCAATTTGGTGCATGCAAATTGTAACCACGCATGGGTTGGACAACTAGTAGTGTTCTCACACACACAGACACACACACACACAAGCTGCTGGTAGGGTCAGAAGTCTGGGTGTCACACCCTGTCATTGCAGATTAAGTTATGCAAAGTGAGGTGGTCGGGCAGCCAACCCCTAGGGCTTAACAAGCAGGAAACACTAATTGGGTCGGCTTGCTGATTGCCATAATTGCTACTGTGTGTGTGTGTGTGTGTGTCTGACTTGGAGAGTGGAAAGCAGAGCAACCTGCTAGGTAACATGGCAGCTTTCAGCACGTGGACCAGTTCCCTCTGAGGAGAGGAGGAAGATAAAGGAGATGAGGAAGAGCAAGGAGAGAGATAAAGCAGGGGGATTAAAATGATCAAGGTCAGAAATTACAGAGAAATCACAATATCACCCAAAACTCCATTCACCGCTTTATTATTATTTTTTCTTACATGTGCTCCAGTTATAATCAAAGGGGAAACTCACACCTTTGTCAAATAAACAAGATAGTTTTAAACATTTAATCTGCGTAACATTGCAAAAAAAAAAAATCATCTGAATCTGTGTGGAAACTGGTGCCGAGTGAATTTCTAATTGAAACACATTGGATTATTTGATATAGTACCATTTTGAGACACGGGCTCAAACCTTGGCGTGCCTTCTCTCTTGAACTGTGCAAACACACCTGCAAAAAAAGAAAAGAAAATCACCTAAAAAAAATCTGAGATATGTCAGATTGATCTGATCGCAGAGGGGAAAACAAAAAAAGGCTCAGAGTCCTCGATGGTTGTATGAACACAGAGTTATGTTTGTCAGCTGTAAAACTATGTCATCAAATAAATTCCACCGAGCGATCAGATGCCTGAAGTATGTCACACTCGCTGGATAACATCGCATAGTATAGTATAGTGACACGGCACACTGCAGATTAAGTGCATACCGTTCTTATAGTTGATTTTTTTTTTTTTTTAAAGAAAGAAAAGAACATCCTGCTTCTCTCAGAGAGGAGCTGGCAATTCAGCCTGGAAGTAATCATGACCAAAACATTATTGTCAGTCACACGTTAATGCTAATAAACCCCCAGGCGACTGTGTCTTATTATTAAATTGAAAATAGGTTGCATCAGGTTGTGGACTACAAGCAAAGGAAATCATCACGTCTGCTGTTTGGATGGCAGAGGGGAGTTTTCTGAATAAGTATAATTGTGTGTTGTTGGAGGCAGATGCTCTGTGTGTGTGTATGTGTGTGTGTGTGTGTGTGTGTGTGTGTGTGTGTGTGTGTGTGGACCTGCAGCCCCTGTTGCATGTCAGAAGTTGTGCAGTGTTTAGACTCAAATTAAAGTCTGTCACCTGTGTTTGACACGTGCAATCTCAAATAAAACTTTTGCACTGAGCTATATATAATGCAGAATAACACATTTTTAGTTTTATTCTCCATCTTAAAGGGATAGTTCAACATTTTGGCAAACTGGCCGATTGCCATAATCGCTACAGTCATAGCAGTAGGTTCGTTACCTTTATTTGTCGGTGCAAGCTATTTTTAGAACGGCGGAGCAGAGCCGTGAGCTGCTCAGAGCTACGCTACGGAGGCTAATGGGATTTCTTGGTTTCCCCTCATCAAACTCATCAAATACACAATCCAACAACTCCAAAACACTCTGGTGGACAAGTTGTGACCTGCACATTCACCACGCTATGAGATAATAACAGAACGTTACCAGACAGAATTGTTTTCAAGGTAAATTCATGCAAAACCGCTGATGCGCGTTGCCTTCAGGGACAGTTTTTCAGCAGCAGTCTCTGCATTTACCTCAAAAACAACTCTGTATCGCAACGTTCCGTTACTAACTCATAGCATGGTGAATGTGCAGGTCACAACTTGTCCACCAGAGTGTTTTGGAGTTGTTGGATTGTGTGTTTGATGAGTTTGATGAGGGAAACCAAGAAATCCTATGTGCCTCCGTAGCGTAGCTCTGAGCAGCTCACGGCTCTGCTCCGCCGTTCTAAAAATAGCTTGCACCCACAATTACAAGGTAACGAACCTACTGCTATGACTATAGCGATTATGGCAATGGGCCAATTTGCCAAAATGTTGAACTATCCCTTTAAATGTTATTGGCCACCCTGGACTCCCGCTAATCAGGAGCTTTGTGCTCATGACCCTGCATGATTCATCTGAATATTTCTGTTCCTTTTGGTCCAGCTCACCCTCTGTCTCTGCATCCTTGTCTTTGCTCCATCTCCTCTTTCTAAGCCCCCCTCTCTCTCTCTCTCTCTCTCTCTCTCTGGTGCACACAGACACACACAGACACACACAAAGAGGCGTCATAACCTACACTGTCTCTCTGCCCAACTTCCTTATTTAATGTGCTTTGGATGGTTCCACTTGTGGAGCTGAATGAACCAGCACACTCCTCTGGTCCTAATTGCCTGCTTTCGTCAGCCCCCTTTCCTTCCCTGACACACACACACACACACACACACATGGACTTGCACTTGTGCACCAACACACACACACACACACACATACACACACACCCCCTATGAGGTGCTAGCGCCCAGCGTGGCTAACGATGCACAGCTACAAAGGCAGCGTTGGGCCCCGTTACTCCGTTAGCCGCTCCCTCTCTCTCTGTGTGCAAGTGCTCCCAGCAAGCGTGCTGGATTTTTTAGGGTTTAGCGTCCCACTGGGACGGAATAATGAGTGTATGTTTCTAATCTGTGTGCACGGCCGTGGGTGTGTGCGTGTGTGTTTGTGTGCAGCCGCGATGCCGGAGAATAATGAGTGTGTGTTGCTAATCTGGGCCCTAGGAGACTAGCTCTCCCTGCTCCTCTCTCACTGTCTCAAATCACCGGCCTCTCTCTCTCTCCTCTCTCCTCCTCTCACTCTCTGTATGTAGGCTAATTTAGCGCTGGCTTTGATGCGTTCTCCTGCGGGCCTGCATTTCTCATATCCAAATGCAGGGATTAGCCGGCTTTTATTCTCCAAAGCCCATCTCATCCTGTTCTCCCTCTTTTCTGTCTGCTCGCCGTCTCCCCGACCCTTGGAAACAGTGGCAGGGACTTAACAACCTGACAACAACTGCTTTGTTGTTGTGTTTTTGTGTATCGGTTGTTAGCTTAGGCGCTTAGCCCTTTGTTGGGCCCCGGCGTTTGCTTGTGCGTTGTGGGGATATGTGTCAATAGGGAGTGGGATGTGGAGGAGATTTGCCGAGTGGGATGACAGGAGGAAATAAAAATGAGCAAGAGGTGAGGAGACGAGAAGAAGAGACGGAGAGAGGAAGAGTCATTTAACAGCCTCTATCTTGTTTTAAGATTCATTAGGAGGAATAATGGGAAATTATGTGGAACTAAGTTACGTCTCTGGGTGACATCATGAATCCCTTCGTAGCGAGCTTCGTGCGGGTGTTTCTGAATGTTTGTGTTTTTGAGTGTGTGTGTGTGTGTGTGTGAGAGAAGGAGAGAGTGAGAGAGAAAGAGATGGCAGGTCTCTTGGTAATATCCTAAATCCCTTTGTAGAGACAGGGACTGTCACTTCTGAGCATGTGTGTGATGAAAGTGAGTGTTAAGCAGCAGACGCAGCCAGCATGCTCCCACAGAGACAACACACACACACACACACACACACACACACACACACACACACACACACACACACACACACTAACACACACACCAACACACACACACATTCACACAGATTGAGAAAAAAGTCTCTTGATGATCTTTCAACAGATCTTCAGAAGTGGCTTAGGCAGCCGGGGCACGCCTGGGACTCCTCACTGACGGAGATCCACACATATACACCACACACACGGATACACAACAACACACACTCACACACACACTCACACTTACCTACCAAACTTATGCACCACTGTTACACAGATATTCTTAATTTGTAAAGGACGATCACACGGAGGGCGCTGACTCAAAGGGTCAGAAGTGAACACATCAAACACACACATACAGCACAATGGACAACAACACTTATGTTCAGGACAGAGCTCAGATCTCCTGCAGCTTCTATGGACAGAGAAAGTTATATAGGTTTTACCTGATGAGGCGTTTGAGGACCAGAAACAGTGTTCAAAAAAGAGCGTGGAAGTTCATGATTTTACAAAAAGTGATTGTTAACTTTTAGTAAGTAACAATAGGCTAAAAATAGCACCTTGTTACTGCAGTGTTATTATTTCTTTACTTACATTGAGTTTAGAGTCCAGTGATTCAAAACCTAAATATATCAAGACCTACTTTGGAAACACTTAAGTGGCCATATAGGACGATGACTGGGCTGATAACACAACTCTTTCTTTGTCATCAACAAACCGTAAAGGGAAAACAGAGTTGTTTTCGAGGCAAATGCAGACACTGCTCGAACGCGCATCAGCAGTTTTGCATGAATTTGCCTCTAAAACAACTCTGTCTGGTAACGCTCTGTTATTATCTCATAGCGTGGTGAATGTGCAGGTCACAACTTGTCCACAAGAGCGTTTTGGAGTTGTTGGATTGTGTATTTGATGAATTTGATGAAAACCGAGAAATCCCATTAGCCTCCGTAGCGTAGGTCTGAGCAGCTCACGGCTCTGCTCCGCCATTCTAAAAACAGCTTGCACCGACAATTAAAGGTAACGAACCTACTGCTATGACTATAGGGATTATGGCAATTTGCCATTTTGCCAAAAATGTTGAACTATCCCTTTAACACTTCCTATCAAAACAACTCCTCAGCCATGTTTAATCCACCCTCGGCATATTCTCTCTCTCCTTGTCCTCCTCTGTCAGCAGGTGCCACAGAACCTGCTTCACTGTTAATGTGTTTGATAATGTGTTGGTGAGGTCAGGAGCAGCTCTATGAGGACGGTGACGGTGGAAACAATCTAAGACAAAGGTTATGGAGACTTTTTGTGTTGAAGAAACAAACCTGCAGAGACATAGAAACAGATTTCCTCTCCTCTCTCTGTTCCTGTATTCCGAGAGGACAGAAGGTGTCACCTGTTCAGCTCAGGTACGGTCTAATTCAGTGATTCCCAACCCCTTGGGGGCACGCGAGCACATTGTAGGGGGTGCGTGGAAATATTTCATAATTTATTTCCAAGATGATAAGTAAATATACCCATCATTTTATCATTTCATAAACACATCACAACTAGTTTCCCCTAGGAGACAATAACCTGTGGCGTAACTCTGTGAAGACACATGCCAAGGCCTCACCAAACACCAAAACAGCCAAATATAGACTAGCTAAATAAATGGCTTGAATGGCTCCAGTTACTGTTGCTCCGGACTCAGGAGAGGGTCCAGGGAACCCGGCCACAAACAGGAGGAAGAGGCCAAACTTAAACACGGGCAGTTCAGGGAAAACTATGTGTGGATTCACTTGTATGTCCGCCGATCCACCGCAGCTTCAGTGTAAGAGTTATAAATGTTTAAAGAGTTTAATAGAACAAAGGCAGGTTGATTATTATTTATTAGCCTATTTATTTTATTTTGAAGGCAGACGGATTCTTATCTATTTTTATGTTTCATTTACAGAGGAACTATGGAGGAATTGTAGCTTAACTATGCTACATTTTTACCTAAATTAAACAGATTTTGAGTAATTCTGATAATAAATAGCTTAACTTGTTACTATGGAGAATGGAGGCTCTCTGCCTTCCACCTAGCGTCTCTTGGCTGAAAACCAACCTCGTAAGATCGGGGCCGCCGACCCGGTGTACCAGCTCTTGTCTCTGACAGATTAAACTACACAAATATACACGTTGTAACATCGTATATGATATATAACGCTATCTACCGCTCTATGGATTGATTTCGAGCCGGCTTCGTTGCTCACAAATGCACATGGCCAAGAGGAGGGTTAGCAAAACAGCAGAAAAGCGACTGGACTTAAAATTCAAAAGAACAAATAATGCAGGAGAATTATTATTTAAGATACAATACTCTGTAAGTGTAAAATGTTTTAGTACAACCTAAGGAGAGAAATTAAAATGATTTTCATTGCATAATAATATGACCACTTTTGGAGAATCATCAACACGTATGAGTGAGTGAGGGGGGACTCATGATATGAAAGAAAGTCTCAGGGGGTTACACCAGACAAAAAAGGTTGGGAACCACTAATTGATTGTTTGACTGACACAGTGCCGCTCCTGCTTTAGTGATTTTATGAATGACATCAGGACAAGTAAGACGAGACAGGAGGAGAAGAAGAATAAGTCCCAGTCTGGGAAATTCCTGATCGTGTCCTGCCGACACTAAATTCCACATAAATGCCTCATCATCTCTACAATCATCATCTCTTCTTATCGTTTAACCCTTTCTCTCCCCGCGGTGCCGTTTGCTCTCCTCCGTGTCTCCCTCCCCATTGTTGTGTTGTGTCCGTCGGAGCCTCCTGATTCCTTTGCTCTGTGTTGACTGTGATTGAAAGTGACCTTCGACCTTTTTCCGGCTCTATGGAATTCCATACATGGTGCGTCTGTGACCCCACCCCCACCCACAACCCCTCGACCTCCAGCTGCGCTCCGATTCTATTGGCTGAAAGGCTCCCTGTGCCTTATAGCAAAGTGCCGCCAGTCAGAATCAGGGGGTCAGAGGTGGAGACTCGTGGAAATGAGGCAATGGTGCACGGTCTGCCTTTTACAGCGCGGCCACAATACCATCATTCTGTACACACAGGGGCGCACATGGGAAAGAGGGAGGGAGGGAAATGATGACAGACAGATGAAAAAAAGAAAGGGATTCAAGATAAATGGAACATCAGGCTAATTTATCGAAAATGTGGATTTCCCCCTCCTCCTCCTCCAGTCCTGTGATGACTTTACACTTTTGAAATACGACTGTAATGTCATGATAATCAAAGAGAAAGTGCAGCAGCTGTAGCTAAATAATTTCGCTTATCTGGGATCTTGTGTTCTTTCTTCCATCTGACTTCTTTTTCTTTCTTTTTTTTGGTATTTTCGACGCCTTCTGAGATCTCACAGTTGTCAAGTTGAGGTCTGAACTCATATCTCCAAGTCAAGGTCCAGTGAAATTCAGACCATTTGTGTCACATCAGAAGCAGCAGGGAGTTCTCATCTAACATACAACAAAACATTTTACACTTCAGTGCACAAAAAAACAACAGCTGAGATCCCAACAACCTGAAGTTATGTCTCAACAATGTCTTGTACTGACTTCAGTGATCACCCAAACAATTGATCTTTAATCTTAATCACAATATTTCTTGTTTATTTGATTAATAATTCACTTTAAAACCAGATTTTGAGAAGTAATTATCTTATTTTAATGATAAAATGAAACAATAATCGGTGATTTTTTCTTTTTTCATGTTCCCAAAGTGAATGAAACCTTTTTGACTTGAATGGATGAGACTGAATTCACACCTCTAGACTTGAAGCACGGCAACACTGTAATCCCAAGAGACCTGACGATGAGGGTTATGGGCACTTCAAAAGAAAAAAAGATAACGTATCGCACGCTCTACTACGTCAATGTCCGGGCTGTCCAAAACTTTCTGTGATGCCTCTGTAGTCAAACTGTACTACTTCAACATCCCCCGCTCCGACCTCCAAGCTTCTGTCTTTGTCAGAGTGAAGTGCCCTCCATCTTCCAGACGGAGGCAGGTGAGGCGGGGGGGATGGGGCGGGGGATGAGGGGGAGGGATGGGGGTGTAGGTGAGGCTGTCACCTGGCTGAGGAGCAGCCTTGATCAAGGCCCCCGGATTGGACATGAACATGGAGGCGTTCATCTCGCTGTAGCGCGCCGCTCAGCCCGTGACACTGTTACAGGACAGTGCTGACAGACAGACAGCGCCTTAACTGTCTCTCTGCCCGACTTTGGATGTCCTTTAAAAAAAAAAAAAAAAACGGAGGAGACGGAGAACGGTTCTACATTTCTACATTTCTTTTCTTTCTTTCTTTTTTAGCAGCTTCCTACTGACAGGTCAAAGTCTGGTTCCTCTCCCCCTTATCTGTCTTGTTACCCTTTTCAAGCATGAAGAATAAGCTACAGTCATCCATGGGGTAGCAAAATTCTGGGAATTTTCAAAGTTGGAAACTTTCCATAGGAATTAACAGGAATATATGGGAATAAACGGGAATAAATCCGAAATTTACAAAATTGAAGGTTGGTAGTAGTATTGAATATCTATGCTAGTATTCCTCCATCACATGCACACAGCACATTGCTTACTGCAGGGCTATTGAGGCCACGCCCCCTACATGCACTGTGCATTCCTCCATCATTTCATTTCATTTATTTAGATCTCCATTAGCTTTAGCAAAGGCCATCGCTATTCTTCCTGGAGTCTACCTTCACAGATTAACTATCCATTGCAATAGATAATTACAGAAACACATCACACCATAAACACAATAACAAGATCCATAACCACAACAACTCACAACGATCTACAAGACAAAAACAAAACAAAACAACAAAACAAAAACAATACAAACAACATACACATATTACTGGACCTTATTCATTTCCACAGTGTAGCTATTACCTTAGTTGTGAAATAGTCAGATGTTCAAATATTAACATATGTTCCTCATAACTACATTAACTTACAGAAACAGTACCCAATACACAAGCAGACTTAAGATATTTCAAGTAAATCAGACAAACACTAATTGATTGTACCAAATAGCTTTAGCTAGATAGAGCTGTTTGACTAATAAATGTTTTTTCAATAGATCTTTAAATCTGTATTTGTTAGGTTCTTGGATAATATGCTCTGGCAGAGCATTCCATATCACCATGGCCCTATACATTACCGTACTTTTCATCATTCTTGAACCCTGCAGGCCACACTTTTGGGGGACATTTTACTTTTTGATTGGGTGGGGGAGGTGGGGGAGTAATATTTTACTCAACATTCATGTTTTTGTTGTTCAGTAAAATAATTGATTGTTCATACAAGAATTAAAACTTGATAAAGTTCTACTCATAAATAAATCTGTTGAAATGTCATGTTTTTTAATTGTATTATTTTGCATGGATGTCTACTTATGACAAAACAAAAGATTTACATGTCACAGTTTGTTTAAATTACCCCCAATTTCCAGTTAATTCCCATAAATTCCCATAATTCCCAGGGAAAGTTTCCAATTTGGAATATTTCCAAAATTCCCCAGCTTAACTTCCCATGGAAAGTTTACCGGAAATTGTCCGCCCCTTTGCAACCCTACTGACAGGTCAAAGTCTGGTTCCTCTCCCCCCCTTATCTGTCTTGTTACCCTCTTCAAGCATGAAGAATAAGCTTCAGTCGTCCACCATATCATGCATGCAAGTTTTGAGCTGGCTGGCCTTTTTTCTCCTCCTTGTATAAGCACCTAAACACTCCTGCAGAAAGCCGCCTCTAACCCCCCCATGTCCTCCCATCCGTCCATCCCTAAACCCATCCACGCTGCCCTGTTTTCTGTTGCTTCTCTTGAAGGATTACTTTACACGGGAGGGAGGAAGGGAGCGCTGGAAAGAGAGAAGAGAAGGTCCAGAAAAGAGCCCCTAAAATAACTGTCATGCGAGTGGACAGGCAGTGATTAAGGATTTAACTGATCATCCCGGGGCTGACAGTGAACCAGCTATTATCTAGCAGGAATCAAACGCTGCTCAAAGCCCTGGGAGGCTCTCTGCGCCTCTCAGCATCTCTCAGCTCCTCTCAGAGGCCTGACCAACATGAAAGGAGACGTCAGGGTCTGGCAGCTGACAAGCCATGGAGGGAGGGAGAGAGAGAGAGAGTAAAGTAATGAGATCTTTATTTTGGCCGTTACCTCAGGGACTGTTGATCTGTGTTGTGGTGATGTGCAGCAGAATACAAAGACCCACTGTTTGTTTATGTGGGAACTCACTCTCACTGTATGTGTGTGTTGCATGTCATTCAAAACTGGATGAGTAAAAGTCATTCATTAATCATGCAACACCTATGAAATGACAGGAAACTATATGCTAACAGAGGAATAAAAGTAAATCTGGTGAGAACATAATTACAGTAAGGAAGAAGTTAGTGAATGTGTGTATGTGTGCGTGTGTGTGTGGTTACGCTGTTTGTGTTTCTGTTTCATCAAAGGCCTTTCCATGACACAAGAGACTTTACACTTGATCCTCTTGCTGATCTCCCCACTGAAGTATGTGCTTCTGTGTGTGTGTTGGTGTGTGTGTGTGTGTGTGTGTGTGTGTGTTGGTGTGTGCCCGTGTTGGTTGTGCACCGTGCTGCACAATGTTGTGGTGAATTCTTTGCATTGTGCTAGTTAAGCTGCACTTCCTGGATGTGTTGTACTTTGTACAATAAGAGCATCAGTGTGTGTTGCTTTGGAGAAAATTCACCAGTGATTGGATGATTGGAAACAAACAGTAGTGGTGATGTGTGACCCATAGGTGGCGCTTCAACTTGAAATTAGCTTTTTTTATTAGGGAATAATACCCTGAGTAGGTTTATAAATATCAAGAATTCGACATATTCTTGTGTCAGGTTTCACTTTGGCAGAAAAACATTCCCTTTTAAAAAAAAAAAAATTGACTTGTTTTCTATTTGTTTTGACAGTGTTTATGGCTCAATATTACAATAAAGTTATTACAAACTAAACTGAAGACAGGTAGATCACAGTATCAACAGAATTATTATTCACCTCTGATTAAGTTCAAATTAGAACTAAATTGATTTCAAATTAGATTCAACACTAACTTTGTCCTTGGAAAATATCAAACGGTTGCTTGAAAGTTGGAAAAACAGTCTTGTTTTTTATTGGTAGTATTTCCATAGTATTGGTAGTATTTCCATAGTATTTTCCAGACCTTTTATTAAACATAACAGGATTAATCATATTTGTGTACATACTTGTCCTGCTAATACAGTAGCATCTAGAGTAATTCTTGTCTTTTTGGAAGGAGAGGGAGTGTTTTCAGTGTTTTTTGTTAAATTTTCAACTTCATTATGAGCTGGATGTCATCTGTCGTCTTTCAATTTAAGATATAATCATCTGGAAATCCGTGTGATCTGACCTGCAGTCAATAATAACACAGTGTTGGTCAAGGAGAGACGTTGAAGTAAGAAAATGAAGAAGTAAAGTAGTAAGTGCATGAGAGAGAATGAGGCACAGTGTTTACTGTGTGACACGGTGTTAAACTGCTTGGAAACAAACAAGACAGGAGCCAACGTCTGTCTCTGGACTCAATAACAACAACATAATGGGGCCGTCTCCGCTGCATTTTCCCAGCACGCCCCCCCCCCTAAGGTGAGCATCCTTCACGTAAGATGCCACTTTCATTCTATATCACTTTCTGCTGTGTTGTTGTTCACACTATACCTTCCTGTGGAGCAGCCTTTAACTTGGTGCCTCTAATTTCTCAGGGTCTTCAAGGACCTTCGCGTTTTCTGTTCTTCAGCTACACACTCACGCACACATACCCATACACACAAACTCACTCGCTCATGCAGAGATGAGTGCTGTGTTCCTTCCTGAGGTCCCTTCACACATTAGACCAGCTCTAATAATAAAAGGGAGAGGAGTCAGAGTGGATCCTTTGAGTGTTGAGTTGAGGGCGGGTGACCCACTTATCCATTCCTCAGGCTTTGTCTGGGCCTCTGGGTTAACCCACTTACCCACTCCCCAGGCTTCTCTCGGGCCCTAGAGTGAAGGCCGGCTCCTTTTCTCATCAAACAACTGCTCTTAATAAAGGCCAGGGGCTGGGGAGCCTGAAGCCCACGGAGCCCTGTGTGTGTGTGTGTATGTATGTACACACACATACACATCCAGATGTACACAACGGTACACTCAGAGGATCAGAACAAAAACCCACTTACACGCTGCTCAATAGTTTTCTGCTCAAACAGCGAATTTGTTCTAAACCTTTATCATTGTTCGTTACATCGAGTTTTTTATTTCCTGTCAGGGTTTGTGTGTGTGTGTTTGTGCGCTTGTTTCTCCTTCTGCGCGTCTGTATCTGTGTGCATATCAGCTTAGAGATCTCTCTCTGTCTCCTCCAACACCAAACTGCATTTGCATTTTAATTATGTCAATGTTTGTTCAAAAGCATGACAGGCGCTCAGACATGACAAAATGGAAATAAGGGACTTAAACTGGGGAATTACAGCCCATTCGCACATGTTTTGTGCGACGCTAACATGATGTACATCCCTGTGTCCCGCATGTGAAACCCTTCTTTTTCACGCCTCTTAATCCTGCTTCGGGGGGTTACAGAGGAGGCTCGCTCAGGGGAACCTGAGCGGTATCAAGAGCACAAGAAGGAGTTTTATTATCTGTCATCGAATTTGCCATGTTCCATCATTTCTAAGACCGTTGTTTCATGCTCTTCTGCTTTTGTGTAGCCATTATTTTCTGATTCAAAGTTCAGCCTTTTCATTCCCCCCCTTTGCTAGACTAAGCTTTCTGAATAGTGGCCACAGTGGAAATTACAGAAGAATGTTATGATGAATTTTCCTTTATTTCCTTTTTCGAAGTTAGTCTGTTGCTTCAATGGAATAATTCAGCATTTTTTTGAGAAATGTGTTTACTTGCTTTCACTTGTTAGTGTCGTTTGCGGTTTAAATATGGAGCTCAAACCGAGCAGATGGGAATGGCTTTGTCCAAACTTCAAATATGTCCACTTACATCTCCAAGGCTGAATAATAATCATAATAATAATAATAAAAATTGCCAAGAAGGGATGATGGTTCAGTCATTGACGTCTACACAGTAAAGAAATGGCAAACAGGTGAAGTAAAAAGTCTGCAAACTCCCCCGATATCTGTCGACTTAAAGCAGAAGTAAGCGGAATGTTTGCTGTCTGAAGATATAACTATTTAAGACTTATATTAACACAATCACATATAGAGTATTTGGTCTGAAACACGGGTCTGTCAGTCACTCTGCTCTGCTGTAAGCCGAGGAGAAAACTTTCCTTGTATCCTACAACCTTTATCCAATGAGGAGAGAGAACGGCATAAAGGGGCAGTCCTCTCTGTGTGTGCAGCCAAGGGATGCATGTGAATGTGGTGACGTAGGGACGAGGGCGGGGACTGCTAACTCCATCGGCTGACAAGAAGTTAGCCAAAACGACCGGATCGCCTACTTCTGTTCAAGTTCATAAGGTGCTGACATTTTTACTTGTCTTATTTTGAAAATCTCTAATGTAAATATTCAAATTAACAATGGCTGAATTATGTTATGCTGCTTTGATTTCAGGGTCTCACTGTGTCATTGCTTCTTCACAAACTTAAACTCTGTAATGATAAACTCAGCAGCCAGAAAACAAACACCTGAAACACAGGAGAGTACACAAAGTTCCCTTGAACTCCTGACACACACTACACATGCTACTACACTCCCGCCCACTTTTATAGCTGCCTGTTCCCCCCCTCCCCCTCCCCCTCCTTCTCCCTCCCCCTCCATCCAGTGAGTGGCAGGGCCAGGATGGTGCTTCTGTTGTGTGTAATAAATGCTGTTGTATTGAGCCCACAGGGAAACCCTACTCTCCTCTCCCAGCCATTACTGTCTAATGGCCAGATGATGGGAGAGACACACACAGAGCCTGTCACAGACAAGCTGATATACTGCCCTGCGATGTGTGTGTGTGCGTACATGCATGTGTCATATAGAGGTAGATATACCACCCTGGCCCCTGGGCAGAGGAGGCGGAGGAGGAGGGAGAGAGAGAGAGGGGGGGTTAAACAGCAGTAACTCACTCGCAACCTGATCAAGCAGTGATAAATCTTCTGAAGCCATCCTGTTTCCTGACACTCTCTCTCACACACACACAGACACATGCGCACACATGCACACTTATACACTCTCTCACTCCCCCTCCATGCACTGAACCCTTAGGGCGACATTGAAAAGGATACGCGCATCACTTAAACTGTCCCCCCCCTTTGTGAGTTACATTACAGGACAGATGTTATGGTTCTGACTCACTGGGGGGAAGCTCAGATTATTTGCCACATTAAAGTTTTTTAGCAGAGATATGAAACTCACCCTCGACATTTTCTTTTGTATCTGCTCGTTCACATTTTCACTCATTAAAACCAGTTGTTTGTGCATCACATGGTTGAAGTCTGATGGCAGTTTAGACTCTGCCACTCCCACCTACAGTACCACGCCCCCACCCCCTCCGACTCACCTGCTTCCAAATTCCCTCATTAGATCTCTAGGAATTTTACTGGTTTGCTTCCACTTGCTCCCAGCCACGTTGTCTCTGTGCCAAATGTCTCACCTTTCCCACAGTCTGTTCTTTGCCCACATGTTTTCATCCAGACCTCACGCATATTTACCTTTTTACTTTACTTTTATGTCTGTCTCTGAAACCTGTCACAATAAAATCTGGCTATCTTGGACCAGCCCACTTTCTTCCCACTTCGCCATGAGTTTCAACTTACCTTGGTTACGAGAAAAATACTTTGCGGGACAGGGCACAGCAAGTTGTTGCATTAGCCTTAAAGGGATAGTTCAACATTTTGGCAAATTGGCCCATTGCCATAATCGCTGTAGTCATAGCAGTAGGTTTGTTACCTTTAATTGTCGGTGCAAGCTATTTTTAGAACGGCGGAGCAGAGTCGAGAGCTGCTCAGAGCTACGCTACAGAGGCTTATGGGATTTCTTGGTTTCTTTAATCACACTCATCAAATACACAATCCAACAACTCCAAAATGCTCTGGTGGACAAGTTGTGACTTGCACATTCACTATGCTGAGATAATAACGGAACGTTATGAGACAGAGTTGTTTTAGAGGTAAATTATTGCGAAACAGCTGAATCAATATCTCTTTGGGGGGTCACAATTTGTCCACGAGAGCGTTTTGGAGTTGTTGGATTTTGTATTTGATGAGATTGATGAGATGAGAGATGAACAAGCTGCTTGAAAATGACCCAGCAAACTAGATGCTCTTGTTGAGCTGACTAGTTTTTGTTGATGACCATATGAGAGAGGAAGTGTCAGTCCAGGCCCATCCAGTTTCCCATGCACCTGTTCACACCTCCTCTGTCACATCAGAGCCAGTTATGCGATCTCTTGCCCTGCCCTTGAGTATCTCCAACCTCCTGGAGCTGCCAAAGACAAATCTCTTCCTAAAGGAATCAATGTCAAGGAGGTCTACAACCAGGCGAATGCCATGTCCCAGCCTCCTCATCAACTCTACAAATTTGTAAGAACTTTACAACTCTTCTTACAGCTCTGTACATCTAGGCCCTAGAAGGATTCTTTGCCTGGACAAGAAGCATAAGACCCTGTTTTCCATTATCAAAGACGCCCCCAACACCCCCAATCATCTCATCAGCAAGGTGCCATTGTTTTCAACAAATTTCATTTGGTCTGTGTTTGGGAGAGTTGGAGAACCAACTGAAAACAGAAGAGTGTGATCTTCATGTCCTAGAGGTTTTCTTCTTGGTTTGTGCTCTGGATGACGCATTCAGATGGACCTGGCCAAGATCCAAGTGGTTATGCAGTGGCCCCAGCTCACAACCCACAACAAATTCAATTTTCCAAGGATTATCCATCTTCTATAGAGGCTTCATCCAGAATTATAGCTCCATTGATGCCCCTTGATTTAAGAGCCTCTTCTGCTGGTCCCTCTCAGCATTTAAGATGCTCAAGTGACAAGTCAACTTTGCCTCCATTTCTTCCTGATTCTTCCAGGCAGTTTGTGGTGGAGACTGATACTTCTGACCTGGGGGTGAGGCTCTCCTCGTGCTAGCAAAGGATCACAAGGTGTAATCCAGTGAACTCAAAAAGGAAAATAAACTTCTCTGGACTGGGGGTCATCAAAGACCAGCCAATTTGAGGTACATATTGCACTTTGGCACCTGGTTCTGCGAATTTGGCCATCCCTACAGTCAAAGACCCAAAAATGTCTCCCAGATTTGTTGGACCATTCTTAATATCGAAAACCTTTGATACACTTGACACTTAGGGAGGAGGGTCCCAGGACCTGAAGGTCTCAGTCTTGAATCCCACCCTACTCGTGGTTACCCGGAGTTCCATCTGTCCCATCCTCGCCAGTGGTGGGATGTCCTTTGCCTATACGACCTCCCACTTCTCTTTCTCAAATACCTGTTCACCTGTTACACATTTACTTTTTAGCTCATTAGTATTTGTACCATTTCTACTTGCTCTCCTCTTGATTGTCTCTGTGTCATTGGCCTTACCTTTTCCAGTGCCCTGCTCTTTGCCTGACTAGTTTTGGGTCGTTTTGATCCTGTCTTGCACCACACTTGGGTTTTGCCTCAGCCTGCCCCTTTGTACTTTGTTTGGCTGCATGGATTTTTGTATCCTTGTTTTTTTTTCTTCCCCAAAGTAAAAACTCTTTACTTTAACATCTGCCTCCTGAGTCGCGCTCTTGGGTCCCTTTTCTGAGGACTGTGTGATTTTAACTGTTAGTAAAATAGCCTTGCTCCTCCTTCTGAACACCAGACACACTTTCAACACTGTAGTCATTGAATAGAGATTGTGATGTATTTTCAGTGGCTGAAGGCTGGTGAAATTCTGTCTGGTGCTCAGGTGGTTTAAAGATCTCAATCTTTCCTCATGGCTATATTTTGGAGGGAATGTATCGATGTTATTCTGCACTCCAGTAATGCTCAAGGACAAACAATTTAAGATGTTTTAACCAGTTCTATTCTTTGTCAACAGTTATCTTTTATATTTGTGAAAGATGTTTTTTGAATAATGCTGCAGAGAAGTTCTTGGTATGCAATGATCATGTGTAATAATAGCCACTTCTTTTAATTGGGAGTTATTTGTGCCAGCTTGAATATTTTATTATTTGTTGAGCTGAGTTTGGTTGAGTAAAACTTTTCAAGCATGCAACCTGTATTCAGTATTTGATCTTGTTGTCTTCCTGAATACTAAAGTGTCTTTTAATGAATTCCAGACTTGGAATTCAGACATCTTTTGTGTTGCCGGCACAGTGGCTGTCAATAAAAAATGTTTTTATTAATGTGTACATGCATGCAAGCACATGCATGGGCATGCACACGCACACGCACACACACACACACACACACACACACACACACACACACACACACACACACAGAAACCATCACGCACCCACACACACACATACACCTTCACAAACACAAGAGAATACAAGGACTGGACAGTGCAAGGACACCAACTCACTTCAACTACAATCAGAGCAACCTTGAGAGGCACTGGTCCTTTCTCCTCCTCCAAGCTTAAAAAATAATTTGAATACCTATATAACTCCAAAATTTGCTTGCTTTGAATGGCAAAACTCATAAATACCCAAACATTTTTGATTGCACTCCTTTAAAACCTTGTCTCTAAAGATAAACATTGAAAAGGCTTTTTAGAAAATGTAGCTTTTGACTTATTTTACAGTACAGTACCAATTGAAGCAGTTTAAACCAACTCCATAGAGAAACCAACTGGACAAGGACTCACAGCTTTTTTTTATCATGATCATGAATGTGTGTACATACATGACCCTAGCTACTACTTAATGAAGACTCAAAAAAGACACAACTGATAAATATCTGTTTGTTTTTATTAATGCGTGCATTTGTGCACCTTTTTATGATTAATTGAAGTTGGTTACCATGGTAATAATCCATCTCATATTTACTCTACTACACCATGGGCCTCCGATTTACAGTAGTCGATAGACCATAGAAACCTTGGAATACCGGTAGGTCCAACACAGTGAGCACCGGTACCTTCGCCATCATCTTCACCAATGACACATAAAATTAATTCAGATTGTAAAGAAGATGTGAGTCTAGGGTCAGATGTTCCAGTGTGTGTGTGTGTGTGTGTTTTACTCTGTCTGGCCTGCGACAGTCTTCCGTGGTAAAGCTCCCGTCTTACCTGAGGATTAGGTGGATCAGACATTGATTGACAGATCCTCCTTTTTCCTCCTCCCCCCTCCTGCCTCTTCCTCGAGCATCGCTGTGTTTGGGGTTACAGGAGAACACAGGCGGGAAACCATGACTACAACACACCCGAGACGGACTGCCGAACAATGAGGTCTCCTTGAATTTGTGTTAAGTGCGTATTTGTTCGTGCACAACACGTTTGTGCAGATTAGCGCACTGTAAATATAAAGCATGTGTGTTCGTATGTGTGTGTGTCTGTGTGTGTTTACCCATGAGGATTTGTATGTGTATGCATATCTAGGAGTGTGAGTATGCGTGTGTGTTGGTAAAGGAAGATGAAAGGTGCGTGTGTTGAGCCCTGCTGTCAGTCCCTGCCATGTTTTACAGCCCGTCCGCTCTGCACAGTGATTAGAGCTGTCGACTCTGATGTGATGACATGGGCTGAAACCACAGCAGGGGAGTGAGAGAGGGAGAGAGGGAAGAGAGGGAAGGAGAGGGAGAACGACAGACAGCGAGAGGCGGTTTGAGGGTCAGGTGGAGATCAGAGAGAAAGTTTGAAAGAGAGAGGGTTTAAGAGAGAGAGTTGACCTTGACAACAGCTGCAGCAGCTCGTAAAAAAAAATAGAATACATTTTTTTTTCTTTCTTTTTTAAAAAGTGCGGCCTGGCGCTGGACCGCGGCTACAACCCTGGCGGCTCAACATACAACAAGTCGCTACCTGCCACTGAGAGCTCTTATAGCCCACCCATCGCTTACTGGGAGTCAGCATTCAGGAAACACCTTGTATGGCAGAGTAGCAGTCAGAACTGATGATATACAGGCAGCGTACGGTTTAAGTGCTTCGGCCTTTTTTAAGAATACATTCCTGACAGATATAAGAGAGAAGAAACCCAGATTTATACATATATATTTAAATATATATATATATAGATTTACAAAGTATGATCTTAGAGCCGGAAGCCATATACATAGTTGCTGACACTTCTTTACATATGTGTACTTCACAGGCGTTCGCTCTTTTTACCTTTAGCGCGCCCCATTTCCATATGTTCTTAATCGGGCCAGAGGGAGGGAAGAAGAAATCTATGGTGGTGGTGGTGGGGGCTTAGGACACGAGGGAGGGGGGGGGGGACTATTCAGGGCCTGTTTGGGTTTAATGTCTGCTTCTGCTCTAATAGAGGATAAATAAACACTGTTCTGTTGTGGAGCGCACAGCTTCTATAGACACACACACACACACACACACACAACCCACCTTCTGGTTGCGTGGCCAGTCAAAGCTAATACAGCAGAAAATGGCTCGCTCCCCGTTCCTCCCCGTGTGCTGGTGCTGTTATTACTGGAGCCTAATAAGGCCCAGATGCCTAATATTAGACGTAATCTGTCAGAATAGTTTTGTTTATGTAATTTAATTTTTCCAGGCAGTTGTTTCCAATTAGGTTGTTTAAAAGTTTTAATTGAATTAAATGGGAGATATCTACATGAAGAGAAATGGCAAAAAAAAAAAAAAAATCAGGGCCAGGGCCAGGGTAGACATGTGGGAACAATGCTGTTTTGGCCTGTGCGTGTGTGTGTATGTGTGTGTGTCTCTAAATGTGTGTCTGCCATGACACACACCTATCATTACAGCTTTCCCATTATTGTCAAGCCTCTCAGAAGTGAGTGCTGTAGCGTCTATGGTAATTATGATGTTATGAGGTGGCAATTACATTGAAATGTGTTTGACTGTCAAACGCCCACTACAATGACATGTCAGCCTGCTGAAATGAGCATAAAATGGTTGAAATGGAGAGAATGAAAGAAATTATGTTGAGTGACTGCTTTGCTAAGAAAGTGACACAGAGAAAATTCTAGGTGAGAGAAAAAAAATACTTGACCATTTAATAACAATCTGAAATAACTCTTCCTTGCACTTTGTTGCAGTTGGTTTCCTGTTAATTCATTCATGCTATTTATTGTTTCAATACATTCTTTGAAAACTTCTCATTATTCCCCACAGACACTCGCATACAACTTCCCAGTTCCACTTCACTGCACAGTATTTATAGTTGATTTTGTGTTCTCCTGTCTAACCACAAGGGGCAGACACGAGCACATGTGGATAAATCCTTTCCTATAACTTTCCCTCTGCAGCTCCTCGGGCCTCGGGCCTCGGAGCCTGATGTGTCGGCGAATGAATGTGCTCGTCTTTGTTTATTTGGCACCTACCCACTGGAAGTATGAAAGAGTTGCCAGGTGAGGGGAGGAGGGAGTAAGGCGGTGGCAATGTAGGTGGCTGTTGGTGTTCAGGGTGTGGAGAGGAGTTTGTGGTGTAGGGGTATGGGAGGTGAGGGAAGGAGGGAGGAGGGGGGGGGGGGCAACCTGTCAAATACCCCAAAGAAAGAAAAGGCAAGTGCGTGTTAGAGAGCACTCCAGAGGAAAAAAGAGAGAGGGAAGGGAGAAAAAAAGAAAGACAAGGATCCCTTCAGCAGGCAGGGCAGTGTTGCGTGACAGGCATTTCATAAACACACACATGTATGCACGCACTACACACACACACACACACACACACACACACACACACACACACACACCAAACAGACATTGCTTAGCTATGAATTGTGCCCTGATGTATTTTTTCTCACTGGTAACTTTAGTATGGATGATTTAACGCTTAACTGCAATCAGTGTTAAAGGGTTCCACAAGGCTCACTCAGACTGAGCTGCTGCTGCTGCTGCTGTGTGTGTGTGTGTGTGTGTGTGTGTGTGCCTCCCCCCAGCCATAACAGACTCCTGGGCTGTTTAGAGAGGCTGGCTACAATGCAGAGGACAGATGTGGAAAACCCCTGGCTCTCCAGACAAGGGCCTCCTTCATCCCTCCTTCTCCTGTCCTTCACTGAGACGGAGGGATGGAGGGATGGAGTTACTGAACTAACTTCCTGGATTACATCAAACACCCCTGTGCGAGCGAGCGAGCGAGGGCTGCCGAAAACTCCCACCACCTCCTCCTTCCTCCCTCCTTCTCTCTCTCTGTCACTCTCTGCCTCCCTCTTTCTCTCTATCTCTTCCTCTGCAGGGAGTCTATCTCTCCATCTTTCCATCCAGACGCGTGCACAAACACAGCAGCGTCCGGCTCTGTCTGCTCCACTAAAACACAGACCTGCATGGCCTTTCTCTGCCCCGCTTACTGCTGAGGTGCGTGTGTGTGTTGGCATGTGAATGCTATATATATATATATATATATATATATACAGTACTGTGCAAAAGTTTAGGCAGGCGTGAAAAAATGCTAAGTCAGAATGCTTACCCATCATGCAATACCATCAGTGAGGCGTCTGATTGGACCCAAATTTATTCACAACAACCCCAAACATTCAGCCAGTGTCATTTAGAGCTATCATCAGCATAAAGAAGAACAACAAGTCCTGGAAGTCCTGAGCTCAACATCCTCCAGTCTGTCTGGGATTACATGTAGAGACAGAAGGATCTGATCTGAGGAGCTCCAAGATATTTGGAAAAAAAACCACCGGCCCAGTTCCTTCAAAGACTGTGTGCAGGTGTAGCTACCTAGAAGAACTGATGCTGTTTTGAGGGCAAAAGGTTGTCACACCACACATTGATTTGATTTAGGATTCTCGTCTCTTTATTTACTGCATTTTGTTAGTTGATGGAAAAAAAATAAAATCAACACTTCCATCTTTGAAAGCATTCAGCTTTTTTTCGCCACACCTGCCTAAAACCTTTGCACAGTACTGTATATACTGTAAAATGTGTGAATGTGAATCTGCATCAAAAAATATTCAAATTTTCTAGTGCAACTATTAGCCTGTGGATATTCTCATTTGTCCAGATCATAGTTATCTCAAGGAAATTTAAATCGAATGCAACTGGACTTGGTTATTTGTCTAGGAAGACGTTTCACCTCTCATCCTTTGATGAAGCCTCTTGGATGAGGGGTGAAACGTCTTCCTAGACAAATAACCAAGTCCAGTTGCATTCGATTTAAATTTCCTTGAGAGAGAGCAACTATTACACAAATCGGGCCCCATTATAGCCTATTTGTCTGTTTGAAGTGCTGGCTGCACTAGTTACCTGTTAGGGGCTGGTGACAACAGTGGGTGAGGTGTATAGTCAAATAACCTATTTTTTGGTAAGATAACAGTCTTTGGTACATATAAATTACATCTTTTGATGATGGGTATTCTGACTCTTATAATGACAGACACATTTTTCCATACCTTCTGGATTTTTAATTTCCGATTCAATTTCCGCCTATACTTCATGTGTGTTTAAGTGTATAAATCTCAAAGATGGGCAAAGGTATTGATCAAATCTTTGCTTTATTGCATTCAATAACTGTCTGTGAACATCCATTCCAAATTTGGTGACTTTTTGATCATTATTTCCAGAGATACATGTGATAAGGTAAACACTGCCCCTTTTCGAGGAGCCTAAATTTTCACTATTTTCGGTTTTGGGAAGCATCTAAACATTAACCAAAAAATAATAATTTTGCAGTGAAATATTTTTATACAATCATCCATTTCATAAACTAGACATATTAAAGATATGAAAAAACATGGTTGTGTTTTGTTCTACCTCGGGTAGGGGTATGTCAACTTTTATGGGCCTTATAGTTCCTCTACTATATGATTTACAGTAGATTATTAGATCATATCTGCACAATATGGTCATAAAAATAAGAGGAAAAACAAAACATAAGGTACGATGGTGCAGACGGAGAAAAGTTTTTGGCGGAATAGAGTAGAAAAGTTTGCTGTTTGAGGAGGGATGCTGCAGTTGAGTGGGTTGAAGCATTAAGCAGCAGGTGTTTGTGCTGTGTAGAAGGCATGGCCAAGGCAGCGAGCTGCAGAGGGCAGTCAGTAGCCACTGAGCCACGGAACAAGTTGGGGATAGGGATTGGCTGTTATCTGCCCAGCCGTCTGCAGCTGTATTTACCGCCTTTGTTTGTTGTTCCCTAAGCAGTCGGAGATATGTGTATGTGTGTGCGTGTTGGTGTGTACGTGTGTGTAAGTGTGTGTTTGCTGTTCCCTGTGCGGCCCGGGGAGGACTGGGAATTTTCTGTGTCAGTGCGTCGGAGGATTTTGGCTGGAGCTTTGTTGATCCTGTCTTTGTTGATCCCGTGTTGTTGTAGCGAGGGGGGCAAGAAGATTGAAGCATTAGCCATGGCAGCCAGGACTTAACCCTCTCCCTGCCTCCTCTCTCTGCCTTTACCCCACCCCACCCCACCCCACCCCACACCAAACCCCGGCAGCTTTTGCCCACACTGGGCAGGGCCAGACACCCCCACTGACCTATCCCAAGTACCGACCAACTCCTGCATACAAACAGTGCGAAAATGCTCTTGGTTCCCCTCTTGGTTTTGTGTCATGCTCTCTGAAGCGAGCCAACTTTCAATTATTGCCCCTCTGGTTCACCCAGGCACCAGTGGCCAGAGGTGTGTGATGTTGAATGTGTGTGTTAACGCTCAGTTTGTTTGTGGCTGGGAGCCAAGCGATCCAGACGCCTTTTTTTTTTTTTTTCTTTTTTTTTGGTTGCTTGTCTGACCAGTTACAAAGATAGCGGGTTGTGTGTCGGTGTATGTTTGTGCGATGTCAGATAAAGTCCCTGCTGAGGTCTTGGCACTGCTGTGTTTTTGGCACATCGTAAATACAGGAACATACAAGACGCTGGTCTTCAGATTGACTCGGGCCTCCGTGAGCTGTGACCTATCCTCCCTTTGAGCATCCTGAAGGTCAGGATAAAAGCTGCTCCATGTTAAAGTGGTGTGGAGGCTGGAGGCTTTAACTCTCCAGTGTGACCCTGCAGTTCCAACCCAGCAGTGGGAGACACACTGCTCTGAAATCCTAATAACACTGGAGAGAGAAGATGAGGAGGAACTTCTGCACCTTGCAGTTTAGCATGTTGTTACCGAGTCTAAGTGAGTTGAAATGTCTTTATTTGGAAAACCCCTTGAGACAAACATGAACTCATCAAACAAACCACGGTTAATATAACTACATTGGAACAATACAACCGTAAGAAGGCCACAATGGCCAACACTGAGACTGAAATAACAGTATATAATGATTAATATCAATTCAACAAATCAAAAAGAGCATGCATCTTCAGTGAAAACAGGAGCAGGTCTCCATGAGGTGAGAAGACAGAGCGAGAGAGGAACTGGATCTGATATTAGCAGGAAGGTTATTCCAATCTGTTCTACCAAATGATTTAATGACATTAGGAACAGAAAAATAAGGCTGCGAGGAATGTCTGATATGATAACTTGATGTATATGGTGTAAGATACTGCTGTAGATAGGATGGGTAATTAAAGTAAATGCATTTGTATATCGGCTGTAACCAATGCATGTGTCTTCTCATATTCAGTGTTGGCCAGTGTGAGTGTGTGAAAGAGAGAAATACACAACAGAGTTCCAGTTAAAGACAGAAGCAGGTAACACTGGATTCTTTTTCTATATATTTATATACACAGAGACAAATAACGAGAGAGAAACCCAATCTCTCTCTGCTGTATTACAGCGTGTGCCCAACACAGTGATGTGCAGTTTAATTAAACTGTGACCAGAGGCCAAAGCACATCAATCCACCGGGGCTGTCCAGGCAGGTGCAAGCACATGCGCATATTTGTGTCTTTCCTCGCCGCCTTTTAGCGTTTGCATCGTTGCCCAGGCTTGCCAGTTGCCACGCGTACACGTGTGAACGCACACTCGTCGTTTATCACTTTCAAAACATGAATTTTGCAACTAATTCTGCCTTAAATGATCGTCATCACTGCAGGAATGTACTTTGTAATTAAAAATTTAACCTTTTGCGTAGAGGAGCGCTTTATTGATAAGGTTTGGTCCCTGAACACATCACTGTTACTGCACGGATGCGAGTTACTGTTTTGTTTTGTTTTCATTTCTTGCTGTTCACTTATTATTGTTATATACAGTATATATTTGAAATTCTTTTTTACATTGTCGTTAACATGATCGAAATAAAGATATCAATCAATCAACCAATCAGTTTATCGTGCAAGTGAGTGTTTTAACGACTCAATAAAAAAACATCTTACATTCAGTTTTCAAGTTTTTTTTTTACGTAAATGTTTTTCTATGAAACTTTACCCAGCACTGTGTGAGTGAGTGATGGGTGTATTTCAGCCTGAGGGTGCGACCTATCAGTGTCACTCTCACATGGGAAGATTAATCTATCACTCTGAAGTCACTGAATTCAACGACTGCGTCAGTTTGAGACGTTAGAAGACGTTAAAATCTGTCAGAACAAACGAGACGAGGAGACGGATGGTGAAGCAGCTGCTACTGCTGAACCAGTGCATCCAAATACTTGGAAATCTAAACTAGATATTCTTAAAAATACATATTTCAGCATTATACTGTTTTCACCTTAAATCACACTTTCTCCCTCCTCCTCCTCCTCCTCCTCCTCCTCCTCCTCCTCCTCCTCCTCCTCCTCCTCACCCCCCTTTGCTTCCAATAAGCTTCCTCTTTATGGCTCCTCCAGCCTCACCAGCAGACAGAGCAGTCACCTGCAAAGGATTAAGGGGGTCTGGAGGTGGTGGGGAGCTGGTTATTGTGCGTGTTATGGTTGTTTGTGCGTTGGTGTGATTGTCGGGTGGTCTCTGCCTCCGGTTTTATTCTCATCTTGTAGTGGGCACTAGATCTTGGCCAAAGAATTAAACATTATAATCATACTTTTTTTGTTGTTGTTGTTGTTGCAGTTTTCTTGTCATAATTTCTCTGGATTTTCATATTTTTTCCATGTGATGACAATATAATTAGCAAACAAATGGCAAGGACAGTTTCTAATAGAACAACAAGAAGAGCAGCAGAAACAAGAGCAGGAAAATTAAGAGAAAACCTTTTTTTTTTTTTTTTTTTAATTATTATTATTTAAAGAAAATAAAGCAAGTGTGTTTTGCTAGTAAATGGTGTTTTCAGTGTTATCATCATGAGATATATTTCATTTGTATTCTTCTCTGTTATACTGACTGGCCTTGGTACCAGTCGTGTTGCACATAGCGAAGGCACAAACAGTGAGGTCTGGTACAGAAACGTTTTAATGGTAAAGCAGCAGCGTTGCAGCCAAGGTGGCATTGTGTGTGTCCCTGTGCATGAATACAGGGTGAAGACGATTTAATTCAGTGCAGAAAATGTGAATAAAAATCAATTGTGGCAGCAGGTTAAAAAAGTAAACGTATAGTGGTAACAAGCGCCCGGTATGGGGGGGAAGTCAAGGCCATCACCAGGACTGATTTGGATAAAGACATTGTAGTTCAGATGTCACTAAACGACAGCATCACACACTGATAAAGACGACATAGAATTTAGTATAAAGAAAATAAAAACAGGTTATTTATGCATATGAAGCACTGTGGTTTCAACATACACAGCCTTGCACTGAGGATAGATTGAATTTTATTGATACGCATAAATAATAAGGTGTGAAAAATAACAATTAACACAATTGAATGCAGTAAGAAACACACACACATACACACACACACCGTGCTGTCTGCTGGTAGATAGATACATATGAGGCACATCCTGATCAGTTGTTTCAAAATGCCACCTCTGCGCCCCCTCCAAAATGATTGCTATTAATCACATTACTGTGTTTGTGTGGCTGCAGACAGGTTTGAGGCGTGATGAATGACACCGACTGGACACGATCCCCCGGTAAGAAGCCGCTTCAGCAGGCGCCAAAACGGATGTTGCATGAAATTGATGTTGTTTTTACTGCAATAACGACACTCACCACTTTCCCGTTTTATATCTTAATGTACACTCGCCGGCCTCTTTATTAGGTATACTTATACACACTTACAGTAAACCTGCAGAAGTGTCTTAATCCTTTGTGTTTGAGTATAGATTCAACCAGAGTCAGAGGTTTTGGTCCACATTGAGTAGGGATGGACAAAGATTTCTGAATATTCGAATAGATACCGTTATAATATTCTGTGGTACTGCTTCTGATCATAGTATGTGATCTCATTTTTAAATGATAGACAGTTTTTTTTCAGTCTGTCATGACGGAAAGTCTGTGATCGATGAATAGTTGAAGAATTCCCTGTAATTATCGAATAGTGCTTTTGCTTTAAATTAACAAAACTTTTAATGGCCGTAGCGTTTCGGTACTGTACATTAGAAGTTATTTTTGTTTAAGTGTAACAGTGTACAGGAGTCTGTATATTCCGCTGCATGTTAAAGGGATTGTTCAACATTTTGGCAAATTGGCCCATTGCCATAATCCCTATAGTTTTAGCAGGAGGTTCATTACCTTTAATTGTCGGTGCAAGCTATTTTTAGAACGGCGGAGCAGAGCCGCAAGCTGCTCAGAGCTACGCTACGGAGGCTAATGGGATTTCTCGGTTTCCCTCATCAAACTCATCAAATACACAATCCATCAACTCCAAAACGCTCTGGTGGACAAGTTGTGACCTGCACATTCACCACGCTATGAGATAATAACAGAACGTTACGAGACAGAGTTGTTTTTAGAGGGAAATGCAGAGACTGCTTGATGAAAAACTGCTCTTGACAGGAACGCACATCAGCAAGAAATCCCATGAGCCTCCGTAGCGTAGCTCTGAGCAATGACAATTAAATGTAACGAACCTACTACTATGACTATAGGGATTATGGCAATGGGCCAATTTGCCAAAATGTTGAACTATCCCTTTAAAATCCCAGTAGATGAGCAGTTTCTGAAACTCCAACACCAACAACCAGGCCACGTTCACGGCCACTTACAGTAAATCACCTTCAGTAGATGGTCTTCACCATGAAGCTGCTGTCATGTGGGGCGGTGTTTAGCTCAGTTGGTAGAGCACCCGCCCCATGTGTTGAGGCTATAGTTCTCACTGCAGGCGGCCCCGGTTCGAGTCCTGCGTCGGATGGTCACACTTTCCTGTCACACTCTCAACTGTCCTATCTAATAAAAGGCATGAAAAGCCAAAAAATATACTTAAAAAAAAAAGCTGCTGTCATGTGATTGGCCTATTAGATATTTGCATTAACATGCAGTTAAAAACGTTTGCCTAATAATGTGGCCAGTGGGTGTACAAACAGTAGTTTTAAACTGTTTTAAACTTCTTTGTTAAATAATTCACTGACTCAAGTTGCAAGGAAATTATAACAATTTCGCGTGCTCTTGTGCTCATGCACCATCTGTGCATGTAAATATGAACCAATCATTTCCACTTCCGTCTGCAGTGTTTGCAGGTATTTAGTCAATTTATTTATCTAACTGTGTAAAACTTGTGTTTAGCAGCGAACCAGACACAAGACCTGACTCGTCATCCCTGCTCTTCACTCTTCAAGGTTTCTGTTTTAATCAACTCTTTTTGTCACAGGGTGCAGAATAAACCACCTGAACGCAGCTTACTCAACACACACCAGGAGTACAGCACGGGCAGGATCACTGAAAAGATGCAACCTTGGTGGAAAAACAGGTATTACTAATGAGAGAAATAAGCAAACAAAAACCAGGAACTGCAGTTTTTTTTTTTTTTTTTGAAGATTTCTGAATCAATTAATTACTTGTTTGGCAAAACAATTTTTCACTAGTTACACAGAAGTTGCATAACTCAGTTCACTTCTCTGCAAAACCCGACACATTTTCACTCATTGAAACACACTGTGCAGCGTCATGTGCTCGTGATAACCACAGGGAAATATAATTTCAGCTCAGACAGTCAAGCTCACAGCTGTTCACACCTTCTGCTTACACTGTAATGTCAGTTATAAACCAGGTGGAAAATGATCAAAAACAGTCATTTCAGATGAAATTTGAGGACCTGAAATACTGACCAACCATTTTTTATTTGATAAATGGTGATATTGGCTTGTGTACGATGTGAAAACTGATCTCAGATGAAGCAGCTCTGAGGAGAAACCGCAAAGAAGAAGTGTTAAAATAATCCTGATAAACTGTAAAAAGAGAGAGAGGGAGCCGTACACTGTCACGTCCGTCATGTTGGTGAGGTGACAGTGATGTGTGTGCGTTCACGTATGCGCTGCTCTGTGTGTGTGTGTGTGTGGAAAAGCAATCACACAAACAAATTAATTAGTTTCCCCCAGCAAAGGGGTTTGATAAATTGAGCCGCTCATCTCTTTCACCACCTCCTGCCTCCCTTCCCTTTTTTTTTCTGCTCCCCCCCTCTCTCCTACCATTTATCCCTCTCTCTCTCTCTCTCTCTCTCTCTCTCTCTCTCTCTCTCTCTCTCATTCTCTTTTTTTGCCTGTCCTGGTGTTTTCAATGTAATAAACATCTCATTACATTGTTTCACTTTTAATTGTATTTGTTCGGTGTCTGTCCTTTTTTTTTCTTCCTGTTTTCCTGTTTTGCATCGTCTGTTTTGTTTACATCATTGGATATGCACGTGCACGCACATTCACATGCACATGCAGCCCCAGTAGGACCCCCCCCCCCCCCACCCCCCCTCACCCCTCAGAACGTGTACATGTAGGCTTCTTCTCACTGAGCCTAAGTGGCTTATTTAGGCCCCGATGCCACGGAGCCGTACTCCACCTGCATTTAGATTAAGTAATATGTTTTAATTATTCATATTTCCCATTTTTATTAGACCACTTAACAGCAATATTATTCCCCCAGTTTGTCAATGGCCACTCTCTACACCCATCGGCAGGAACGGGAGAGAACAACTTGAACAACAGAGCTGTGTAACGGACACACAAAATGTATTCATGAGTTATTTTCGCTGTGCAGGCGCTGGGGGCTGGAATGAAGACTGTGTCTCTATTCAATTATCACACTCTCACACACACACGCTTGCAGTTGCACATGCACACACACATACGCGCACACTCACACATGGAGGCGTTAAGCAGTGTGCACTCATTAAACACTCTCATTATACACAGGAGGAGATCCCTGCAGGTGCAGTTTACCAGAGTTTAGTTCATTTCCTGCTCCTCCTCCTCTTCCTCCTCCTCGTTCACATCCCGCTCCCTCTCTCTCTCTCTCTCTCTGGCATTATTTACCTCAGTAACCCAAAAACTTAACCCGAGCGAGGGGTGGCTTGTTGTTGTCATTGTGCGTCCGGTGAGAGGAGCGGGGGCCTTTTGACCCCTCGACTCCTGCAAAAAAGGAACGCATCCCGCTCTCAAGACTCTTTATTTTTCATTTATCTGAGATCGGGCGCCTTTGACACTGAGCGGAGTCGGGCGAACATCGCTGCAAGTGCATCATTTTATAAACCACGCTGGATGGACATAATAAAAACCCAGCAAATACCTGAATGTGGCAACATCAGATCTTTATCGCTCCTCATTTATTCCGTTTCGCACCTCTCAATGCTGCTGCCATCTAATTTAAAGGCCTTTCCCCCGGTAGAAACTTGATTATTCACTATGATTCATATGCTAAAGTGAGAGAGAGTCTCTGAATGGCTTTTGAGCCGTATTATTTTAGGCGGCTGAATGTTTCTTTGTGGCAAACCTCTCATTTTCTCTGCATGCTCATCGGCTTTCATACTCCTCTGATGGACATGCACACAAAAAAGCCCTTTATACCTGACCCATTACAACTTCAGATGAGCCCTGTTCAGAAAGCGTTCGGCCGTACGCTGTGTGTACGTGTGTGTACGTACGTGTGAGTACATTTGAGGATGTGATAATAAGGACGGAGAGCTCTCTCAGCTGGTGGTGCTGTTCAAATAGTTTCACTGGACTGTGGCTACCTGAGCGGAGGTAGTTCTATTGTCTGTGCCCTGCAACCCCCCAAAATCTGCTTTTCTTTTAAATAATGTTTCTATAATCTTAGTCCCTCCTGAGGAGAGCCGGTTTTATGACCTTCAAAATCAGGAAATGAAAATCGGAATAAAAGTTAAAACTGTGAAAAGTCGGTAAACGGTGTTGGGGTGGAGTGTTTCAATGCAGATTTTTTTTTTTTTTTTTTAAATAAAGAGTTTGTAATAAAAGAAACATCACGAGTGACTGACAGTCTTTGATGCAATCAGTTTGAGTTTTTATTTTCAACTTCCAGCTCTACATTTCTTCATGTATACTACACAGTGCTACAAGACAGGTTTAAAAAAAAACAAAAAAAAAACGAACGCCTGCAACGTCTTTGTACTCCGACAGAGAGTG
The DNA here is from genome assembly GCF_045865225.1 of Trachurus japonicus. NCBI lineage: Eukaryota > Metazoa > Chordata > Actinopteri > Carangiformes > Carangidae > Trachurus > Trachurus japonicus. The sequence goes on from NC_140911.1 coordinate 6,594,029, forward strand.
GGGAGAAAAAAAAGAAAAAAAAACTGTCACATTTTAAAATTTAGAGGAGAGTCAGTGCCAGATGTTTTAATTAATTTACTGTAATTCATTCATCACTGTCCGGGCTTTTTTTTTTTTTCTTTTTGCAAAGTGAAGAAATAATCCATTTGTCTCTGGTGTGCAGCACTGCAGTCCTTCTGACCTACTTTTCTTTTCTTTTTCCGCTCCCCGCTGCCATCTTCTTTCTTCAGCAATGATGGAATAAGTTTGGCATTGTTTTTGCCCAGTGGCCTTCCTTTCACCAGGCCCCTGAAACCCAACCAAACTTCCTGGGTGTGTTTGTTAATCTCTCTGAGTGTGTGTTTACCTTCATGCGCCACCATATACCACATGATTGAATTGAGCCAGTAATTGAAGAAACCATTTTTGGACTGTCGTAATTTATCAGGGGAGAAAGAAAAAAATATCGATACACTGAAATATCACATTTTGTTTCACAATACTGTATCGATATTCAAAAGCGCAGTATTTATTAACAGTTTTCATGCAAACATTCACAACAGTGGTACATTTTTGTGCTGCATTTAAAACTCTGACTGCTAGTTGGCAGCTGTCATTCAGCCATTAGCTGTGTCTCAATTCAGGAGGACGCGTTTGAAGGCCAATTACGTCACAGCGTCACGACAATGAGGCCTGTCCCAATTCGACGACTCCTCCAAATGCAGCCGACAAATAGGAGGACACGGTGCACCTGTCCTTCGCGGGCCTCCCATATCCCAAGATCCTATGCGCGCTGTTGAATATTAGCCGTCTAGCATGCTCAGGGCTCCAGACTAAGTTTTTTTTACCAGGAGCACAGTGGCCCCTCACTTAAAATTTTAGGAGCACAAGCAGAAAATGCAGGGGCGCACACTGTAAATCAACTTTCAAAGTAAATATTCACATTTCCTTTTCATTCATGACTCCCACACACATTGGCCTGACACCTGTGATGACAGATTCCAGGTTCCTTGAGTTGCCTCTTTTCACATTTCACCAGTGTTTAAAAAAAACTGAAAATTTACTGGTTGCACATGTGCAAGTCGATGAAAAATTGACTTGCACCGTCTCAAATTTTAGGGGCAGCCTGGAGCAATGATGCTAGCTATCGGCTCCACGCTGTAGCCATGCTAGCCCCGCTTTGCGGCCGGCTTGGAGGCCATTGGAAGTGGAAAGAAGTCGCCACTTTTCAAATGTTTGACATTAGTTACATTGATTGCATCAGGAAATGCTCCGAAGGCGAAACCGTTCCATTTACCAAGGGTTGGCGCGGCCTTTGGAACCGTAGCCTCCATGTAGGCTGAATCCTCTTAAAGAGATAGTAGCATTTTTTTTTAAAGTGGGGTTGTATGATCTACAAATAGTCCCTAAGTACTTTAATTGCAGTAGAAGACTCTCTGCACTCCTCCCGTTAGCAACACCAGCCCATAGCCCTGCCCAGAGATTTACAACATACAGTGTTGTGAACAGACCCAAAGAAACGGCCTATTTTCGCGGCCTAAAAGAGGTTTTACCTGAAAAAAAATACACAGTTCCATTGTTCGCTATAATATAATTTTTTCCAGCCCCTCAAAGTGCAGGAAAAACACAGTTTTTATTTGGACCTTATTTGGCCATGTTGTAAATCTCTGGGCAGGGCTATGGGCTGGCGTTGCTAACGGGAGGAGTGCAGAAAGTCTTCTACTGCAATTAAAGTACTTGGGGGCTATTTGTAGATCATATAACCCCACTTTAAAAAAAATGCTACTATCCCTCTGAAGGATCCAGCCCCTGTTGTTGACTCCTCCGCTCCAATGGAAGAATGAAATCTCGCGAGAGCACGGGTCTGTGGTTCATGGCATGCTCCAGCGTTAGCTAATTTAGGCTACGTTTACACTGAAACGATCTGAACAGAAAACGCAAAAGTGTCGTTGGGTTCTCACTTTTCACTTTTTATTCACTCTGGAGGGTGGTTTTACTTTTTTTTAACGTTTTCAAGCCCCCAAAACGCTGTCGCCGTCGAAATGAAAGGCACATCCGATAAAATATTTTGCAGTTTTCATCCACGAGCGAGTGTTGTTGTGTAAACAGGGCCTTAGCACAGTCCAAAAAAGGGAAAAATTCTTGCCAATTTTTGCCAATACACATCCCCGAGTTTATAATATATATAGTTTATTATAATATTTCTCAAAGTTATACATTTTCACTCTGTGATTTTTACTCATACTGGTGATTTCCCAGTGAGTTTGCCACCGGGACGCCGCAGTGTCACCATTTCTTAGATTTTCACAAAGATTCACGAGTGGATTGAACCATCTTGTCAGTCTCCAAGTCTCGTTTGACCCTGAGTGAGACAGTGCGTGTACGGTTAAGTGCATAAGTTTAACAAGAAGTCAAACAGCTACTTTGGGATGCAGTCGAACAAAAATATATATTTTTTAAAAAGCTGAAAATGTTGCATGAAGTATCACAGAACAACCTCCTCCTTCTCCTCCTCCTCCTCCTCCTCCTCCACTTTCTCTCTGTCTCAGTTTGTTGTCACCTATAACTCATTCCTCACCTCACCTGTCTCCTCCCTCCCTCCCTCCCTTCCTCCCTCCCTTCCTCCCTCGCCTCGCTATCGTCTAATTCAGCAAAACTGGAACGAAACTTCTCTGCTGGAAGGCTCAGGATGTCAGATGGCATAAACCCCCCCTGTTCCACAAAAGCTAAACCCACCAACCTTTTTTTTTTTTAAAGGTTCAAAGCAACAGACACGCTTCACATGACGCAATCTTTTTTTTTTTCTTCTTTTTTTTTAGTGCATTGATTGTTCCAATTCTCACTTGCATTCAGCTGTTTTTGTTCGGTGAGAGAGATAACATTGAGGGAGTGGGCGATTGTGTCGAGTGTTGATGGGAGCTGAGGCAGCGTCCCACCAGGGTTTGGATTCTTAAATATGCCTCACTGTCTTTTGTTAAATGTGATGCAATAGTGATGCAGGGCTGTCAGTGTGTGTGTGTGTGTGTGTGTGTCAGAGTGAGTGGTTGGAAGTCAGTGCTGATCTGAGTCTGTGTTTAAGCTGTTTTTCAACCCAAAAAGAAATTATAGGTTCTCTATTGATGAGAGAAGGAAACCCCTCCCCTCTCAACCTTGCCATCACAGTGTGTGTGTGCGAGTGTACGTGAGTGAAAGTGCGTATGCCTGTGTGCGTATGTGTGTGTGTGTGTGTGTGTGCGTGTGCATATGTGTGTGTGAGTGGCAGGGCTGCTATCTGTGCCATCACACGTGGATGTGTGTGTTAATAGAGAATGCCCCACGCTGCCACTGCCTTTGTTTGCCAAGGACATACATATGCATGAAGCCCCTGTGTGTGTGTGTGCGTGTGTGTGTCTATGTGTGTGCATGGGGGGGTTTACTAATTACTAGATTTCTATCATGAATATGTATGGCTGCATCCTTTATTATGGGATTGGCTTAAACACATCACACAGACGGACGAGTGGCAGAGAGAGAGAGAGAGAGAGGGAGAGAGGGAAAGCGGGGGTGAGGGCTTGAGAGGGGAGACGCCTCTTCAGAAAAAAGAGAGAGAGAGAGGTTTTCCATTGATTTGAACCTTCAACCTCCACCGTGCTCGCTTTTATTCAACAAAAATCATATAGATGTTTTTTTTCTTTCCTGTTCCCACTTATTAGTGTCAACATTTATCAGAACACAAATCACAAAATAAAGCAGATTAATGGTGGATAAATATTATTATTATTACTAGTATTATTATTTTTTATCCCCCTCTCTTCTATCAGGTCACAGCAGCCTCTGATGTCGTCTGTGTTATTAGATAAAGCAGCTTTATGCTTCAAGTTGCTGTTTGATCGTTTGGATCTTTGGTTGCAGTCATTCAAGTATAAGATCCTGTGTGTCAGATGATTAAATCTGTATTATAGCATCATCATGATAATAATAATAATAATAACAAAGCAAAGTAAACACTTTCATAAATGACACAGAATAAGAACTCATATTCTTCACTTAACCCTGTATTACCAATGGATAACATAGTCAGTCTGGATCTTTTTTCTTTATTTTGGCTGTAAAAGTGTCATTAAAATATGCTGTGAGTCATTTTCTTTGATTCTTTTTTTCAGAATAACTTCATCTTTAAATATCAGACAGTTTTTACACATCATTCAGAATACAGTATGTAAGAAAACACAAAATCACAGTGTAAAATGATAGTACAATATTTAAAAATGCAAAATATGCGTCAATTAATATGACTTTTTATGCATTATATTATTGTATTATTATTATTATTACACATGCATTAACATGTAAGCAGGTTTTAATATTGTAGTTGTTTTAACTTAAATGTTTAATAAATGTGGGCCAGGATGGATTTACACCCAGACCTCCTGCAGCTTCTTGGTCACTGTTTGCTGTGCTGCATTGTACTACACCGATTAATAAATTGATTCACTGATTGGAAATGTGATTAAGACAAAATGAATTATCTACGATTTTTGGTTTCTGTGTAATCATGTTTGTAATCCCAGTGTCAAAATCTTGACTTGATTTTAGTTCACACTGTACTGGTTGGTCTCAGGGTGCTGAATATGTCAAACGATGATAGTATATGTTTGTTTTTAATTAGATAGATAGATAGATAGATAGATAGATAGATAGATAGATAGATAGATAGATAGATAGATCTTTATATAACCCCGAAGTGAATTTCCATTCTCCAGTAACTCATAAAAACAACAACCACACTTCCACTCATCCACCACAGTATAAGTAAACATAAACATAGATCACACAAAGACATTACGTAAGATAAATTACAGTAGAGAGCTTAACTTCCAATTAAAATTCAGATGTAAACCATCTTGATATGCAAAATAAGTAGTTACAACAATTGTCAAATAAACACAGTGGAGTAAAAAGTAAAATATTGGCCTCTGAAATGCTGTGAACTACAAATATACAGTAAAATGAAATGTAATTATTCATGTAAAGCACACAGAACCGTTCATGTGTTATCAGAGATTATACAGTCGTACAGTCGTCACTCATGTGTTTGCTGCTGACGCTGTCTCACATATTCTCTCCGTAACACTCACTGAAGATAAAACTGAATCTCTCCTGGTCCATGTGTGGAGCGTTCAGGCACCGTGCCACTTCATCTCTGCCTCTCCTCCGTCTTCTATTTCTACTTCTTCTTTCTCTTTTTCTTTTTTACCCAGTTGCCTCCTCTCTCCTCGGCTCTTTCTCCCCTCTTTTTCACACACAATGCACAAACGGTCCCAATTTAAACTTACACTCATGCGATCTGACATGTATACAAAATACCAGGCATTAAGTATTTTTCTGGCTTGTATTGTTTTTCCACATGGACAAACTCAATTACAGGAGCTGTGTCTTTTGTTGTGGAAGTCTTTCCATGTGAGAGGTGGAAGATTTCAAAGACAAAAAAAAGAAAAGAAAAAAGAAGACGGAGGGGAGGGGAGGGGAGGGGGGGGGAAATGCCAAGAGGAAGAAGTCATTAGAGATGTAAACATCATAAACACAGAAGCCAACAGCCTGTCACAACACAACACTGTAGGATAACAACTCAAGGTGTGTGGATGTGAGCTGGACGAAGCCTCGGATAAATGAATGAAAGCAAGCGACACCTATTATCTACCTCTGCGTTACCTCTCTTAACTTTTTTTGTCTCTTTTATTCTTCCCATGCACTTTTCTGCTTTCACTTCTTCCTTTTTCCACTCACCCCAAACCTCTGCAATCACACAATCAGAGCACCATGAAAGCTGCTATCTCTCCCTCCCTCCCTCCCCTCGCCCTCACTGCCCACCTCCTTCTCCCCCACCGCCCCTTGGTGCTATACCTCTGACAATAGCCTGGCAATCTGAACGGAGCGAGGTGGGGAAATAAAGGAGCAGGACAGGTTTTTAAAAGAAGGGAGAATGTCAACTGTCAGTCTGGATGTGACGCTGGAATCAGTGTGAGCCATCAAACTATAGTATCCTGAGAGAGAGAGGGAGGAGAGAGAGGGGGGGAGAGAGGAAGAAAAGGAAACAAAAAAAAGATGGCGTGTATTTAGCCAAACTGTAAAAAGGAGTGATGATGGGGAAGGAGAGGAGGAGGAGGAGGAGGAGGAGGATGGGGGGAAAAAAGGAAAAAAAGAGAGAAAGGGCAGCACGAGTGCATGCTAGGTAAAGAGGCTGGTCATCTTTAGTTTGGAGGGCTTGATTTGTCATTTTATACCAAAGCTACTCTCAGCATCTCTCCAACCTCGTGCAGGGGCTGCTGTGACGGATTCGAGTGTTCGAGAGGGCAAAGCTCTTTTTGCATGGGAATGGTCCTGATGTGAGGGAGAGACAGAGGGAGAAAGAGAGAGAGGGAGAGGGAGAGGATAAGGCAACGAGGCGATTAAGGCGTCCGTAGTTTTTTTGCGAGTGTTAACACAGACATCACAAGTTCCCAAAATGAGAGGGGGCAGCGGGGTGCAGCGGGGCATTGAGCTGGAGAGAAAGAGAGGTTGCAGAAGAGAGGAGGAGGAGGAGAGGAGGAGAGGAAGAGAGGAAGAGAGAGGCGGCTGTGTTTGAAGAGAGCTGTTGAGATAAATCAGTATGTTTATGTTCTGGAGGAACAAAGTGTTCTGTTGGCAGAAGAGCACTCGATTGTCCGTTTCCCCTTGGACTGTTTTTTACCGGACCCTTTTTTTTATTGTGTGTGTGTGTGTGTGTGTGTGTGTGTGTGTGTGTGTGTGTTTTGGGACAGCGTCAAGGCCGTTGCCTCTGCCATTAAAGTCTAAGCATCTCAGTATTTAGGGGATCTTCCCTCAGCAGTAACATTAAGACTGAGAGAGGGAGAGGGAGAGAGGGAGGGAGGAGTGAATCAGACATTAACATAAAGATTGCTGTGGCTTCTGTCACTGAGGGATTATAGGTGAGGCTTACAGTGATGTCATTGTGAAAGGACACTGTAGATGCGTGTGTGGTAAGATGCACAAGTCTAAAACTTCTGTGTTTTATGTGCATGTGTTCTCGATGTTGATTGGACAGGATACTGAATATTTACTTCCTGTTTGAGAGGTTTGTGCACAGAGCTCCTCCTCATGTCTCCGTGTGTTATATAAAAACACACTTTACAGTGCTCGTGTAAAAAATACTGAAGCTTAAAAAAAAAAACACTGATCGTTCTTTTTATTGGTACAGACTGAATCGTGTCCTCAGCAGGAACAACTCCTCCAAACCCTGAACGCTGAACACTTGGCATTGAGCGCTCGCTCAGATCAGTTCTCTGCTCTGTTTGTTCATTGATTAGATCGTTTCGCCTTAAAATAATAATAATAATTTAGCCTCTTTTCATTTTGGCAAAATGTTAAGATAAATAAAAGGGAAATGAAATGAAATGGATTTGAAAATTTTGGAACAAGTATCGATAAAAAAAAAAAGAAGAAGAAGAAAAATGTTTGTATTGGTTCTGAAACTCACCACAAGTACTGAAACATTTCAAACAAGTCAAGTAGAAGCAGAGCAGAGAAGGAGACTGTGTGCTGCTCCACACAAGGTTAGTTTCATAACTTTAACTTCATCATAGTCAACTCAGTCTCCACAAAACACTTGTTTTACCCAAAGTTTATAGTTTATTTGGATTCCGATCAGCTGACACATCAGCAGCAGCCATGGGTCCACGTAGCATTACATGTACATGACAATACATAAGACGGTTAAAGGCTTTAAGGCAAGAACGGTTTGTCTCAAAGGACTTTACACGGCATCATAACAGCATCCTCTGACCTCTCACATCGACTGAGGAAAAACTCCCAAGAAAAGAAACTTACCAGGGAAAAAAAACAGGAGAAACCCCAGAGGAGGCATCCCTCACCCAGGACGGACAGACATGCAATAGATGTTGTATACAGACAAGTATTCACCATGCTATGAGATAATAACAGAACATTACCAGACGGAGTTGTTAAATTCATGCAAAACCGCTGATGCGCGTTCCCGTCGGGGGCAGTTTTTCGGCAAACGGTCTCTGCATTTGCCTCTAAAACAACTCTGTCTGGTAACGTTCTGTTATTATCTCATAGCATGGTGAATGTGCAGGTCACAACTTGTCCACCAGAGCATTTTGGGGTTGTTGGATTGTGTATTTGATGAGTTTGATGAGGGAAACCAAGAAATCCCATTAGCCTCCGTAGCGTAGCTCTGAGCAGCTGGCGGCTCTGCTCCGCCGTTCTAAAAATAGTAACGAATCTACTGCTATGACTATAGGGATTATGGCAATGGGCCAGTTTGTCAAAATGTTGAACTATCCCTTTAATGGGAGTACTGGTGGGCAGACTGGTTCATGAGCAGTGAGGGAGCAGAGGAAAGTAGGTGATGCAGGCGGCGGTTGGTGCAGAGGGATGGAGCTCTGAAGAGAGACACCAAGGCCAAACTGCAAAGTACAACAGAGTGCAACAAATATACAAAGACAGCAAATAAAAAACTTCATACAGATAAAATGACATTCTCCCTGATACCTCAGGCAACAACATAGTTACTGAGGAGTTTCAGGTTTGCAGCACAAATACACACTACTCAGTCAAGAAACATTAAACAGTTCATGTGCCAGCTGTTAAACAGTGACAGCGATTTTGAGGTAGAGAATTTAAAACAGGACAGACAGAAGCTTTAGCTGATAGCACAACTTGAGCGTATAGTATACTGTATCTCCTCGTCGTTGTAACATGTGTGACACCCCCAAGTGGAAAACGGGCGGCGCAGCAATAAAAACGCATGATATGGAAGCAAAGAGACGAAAGAGGAGAAAGAAAAAGGAAAACCGTCAGCACGTATCTCAGCGACTCTCTCTCTGTCATCCCCTGCACTTCCTCCCATCCATTGTCCTTACATATGGTTCGTCTATCAGTGTCCAAACTGCCCAGAGCGCAGAGAGGGGGAAAAGTGGGGGGGACACGTCGGGTGTGGATTGGGGTGGGGGGGGCGAACCGAGGCGCTCTTGCGTACGAGAGTGAGAGAGGAGAGGATGATAGCCATTCTGGTTTTTATTATCTAGAATGTATCAACTTAATCACAGCTCCATTCTCCCCCAGTCCTCCCCTGGGCTCAGTGGGAGACACTGAAGGAAAATTGGAAAAGTATCGCTGGGCTGGAGGTAGAGACGAGTGGAGATGGACAGAACAGGAGGGGAGGGGGGGTGGGAGGGGTACGAAGTGTAACTACAATAAAGAGAGAGGGGCAGGAAGACACAGAGGGAAGAGAGAGAGAGAGGGAGGGGGGAAAAAGATAAACCTGTTAATTTTTCATGGCCAGCCGGTCGTAATCACAATGTTCGGTGCCCTTAGAGCCATTAAGAGTTGGCCAATTTGAGCGTGTGCATCCGTATATGTGTGTGTGTGTGTGTGTGAGAGAGCCGAGATGGATCGGGCTTCATTACCAAGACTTAGGGGACCCACACACCCACACCCACACCCACCCCAACCTCTCACACTCCCCTGTGTCCCTTGCCTAACTACCCAAAGTTATAATAGTCCCTATCATAAAGACATATTATCCTCTGATAGGAGACGGCCCTGACTGCAGGCTATAAAAACACTCCAACTTCATTTAGTCTCCATATATGGCCACAGATAGAACTAATGAACTAACAGCAAAGTGTCAGAGCAATCAAAAAGAAGCCCGGATAAAGTTTCTTAAAGTCACCAATATGAAAATTATTTGACCACTGGCGCAGTAAGTGTAAGATATTGTCCTACAAAGATGGAGAGATCTCCGCTTCAACTTAAACATTTACTCGCCCCACTTTTCTTTTTGTTTTACTACAGGTTAATAGGGTAAAAATTTTAACTAACAAATATCACCATGAAACTTCCCAAGTTTATCACTTACATTAAGACAAATATTTTTTGTATTACAAATTTTCTCAAATTCTATGTTTAAATATGTAAATGAGGCAATATCTGATGAAATTGGGGCTAATTTGCATACATTTCCAGAACCCAATGAAATCTGAAAAATGGATAAAGCCCCTTTCAAAATTCTTGTATTATTTTGTTGACATATTAGAGTCAGAAGTTTTTACAGAGGGGATTTTGGATATCTCTTTTTATCACTTTGTAAATCAGAAAATACTGTCACCAGCCCTAAAAAAATCAGATTTCGCCCTGTTTTTAGGAACAAAACAACAACACAACAACAACATATCAACAATCCCCTCGGTAAAAACCTTCAGAATATAGACAGGAATAAAACTGGAAGGTTTGGTGTCTGTAAGTGCTGCTGAAGTGGAGATTTCGGGCTCAGAGTCTGAGGAAAACCTCATTTTGAGAAAACGGCCTTTAAACACTTGTACTGTAAAATTCCATAGATTGTTAATGTAAATCGTACTTTTACGATTGGTTGCGGATACAGAGAAAATGACAATTTTTTGGAGCCTATATAATTGTTCAGGAGAGAGAGAGCTTTACAAAGATACCTGACATGAACAAGTACAGCACAGTATGTCACGGTAGCTGCTAACTTTTGGTGAATTTAGGAGAAATCTACTGACAAAGGAGACAAAATGAAGTAAAATACAAACACCTTAATGTGGATTTTCTACCATTTCTTTTGACTTTTCTGAAAGAAGACATGTTAAAGGGACATTGTGTAACTTCTCCTGTTATCTATTCACGAAAATCGATTATTTCGTTCAAAAGTCTGTTTTTCATTAATCAGTAATCCCCCCCATCAACAATCTGAAGTGTTCCTTTCAGCTCTGAATTTGCTGTTCATATCATTCATATCTACATGGAGCGGGTAAGCTCGGTGCTGGCTGCCATGTTTTTACGTTCAGTGGCAGCGTGACGGTAAGAAACCACGGAAACTCAGCGGAGACACCAGAGCTGTTGGCTCAGGTCGAGGTGGCGTCTGTGAAAAGTCACCACGGTAACGCAGTGAGGAGGAATGGAGCGTTACACTGATGCTGCATTCACAGACGGCCGTCGGTAACAAACCAGATGTCATTTTAGTCACAGAAGTGGAGAGAAAGCCGGTAAAACGTGGGTGAGGTAAACAATACCACATCGCCATGACAACAGATTGTCACGTGTATTGTTTTGCCTCGTGCTGACGGACCACTTGTTTATGGCGTGTTTACGTCTGCCATCTGCCCAATTTCACGTGAATGTAGCATGAAAAATACGATTGAGTTGCTTGCGATATACAACCACAACGCTAGATGGGAGCAAGGAAGAAAAATCGCCCAAAATCTCAAAATTGATCAGTGCATGAAAGACTGTGTTTTTGCCTGTAGTGTCTCGCCTTAAATGGATGTTTTGGGCGCGAATAATCCTAAAACCACAGAGAGCTCAAAGCTTTGTGTGTGTGTGTGTGTGTGTGTGTGTGTGGGGGATGAAAGATCCAGCCTGCAGAGTGGTACAGTGTCAGTGACATAAAATACCTGGTACTGTATAAACAGCATTGTTCTTGAACATGAACTCCGGTCCAGTACACACACACATACACACACATGCACACACACTGGGCAGGTTAATAATGACCATAATCACCCATCTTCAACACACATACACACACACAAACACAGTTTGGCAGCACATGGCCATGTAAGGGGAAAACCACTGTGTGTGTTTACACTAAAACACGGCTTGTCTGAGTGGCTTTAGAGCCCAGGCAGAGCGGGCAGCCTTTTTAACAAGGCTTTAAAAAAAAAAAACAGGCAAACACACACACACACACACACACACACACACACACATGGCCCTTTTCTATCCCTCTGTCTCTTCCTCTACTTCCTCTGTGAAGAGTTCTTCCCTGTGTGCTCTCATTTATCTGATCAGGTTGAAATGTGACGAGAGATAATCAGTGTATTTTTTAAAAAAAAGCCGGTCATTTTTAAAGGTACATTGTGTAGGAATTACTCCCATCTAGCGTTGCGGTTGTATATCGCAAGCAACTCAATCGTATTTTTCATGCTGCATTCACGTGAAATTGGGCAGACGGCAGACGGACGACAGCCGCTGCATGTAACGGCATAAACAAGCCTCTATGTAAACAAGTGGTCCGTCAGCACGAGGCAAAACAATACACGTGACAATCTGTTGTCATGGCGATGTGGTATTGTTTACCTGACCCACGTTTTACCGGCTTTCTGTCGACTTCTGTGACTAAAATGACATCCGGTTTGGCCGTCTGCCCGACTGCATGTGAATGCAGGAAAATAATCGATTTTCGTGAATAGATAACAGGAGAAGTTACACAATGTCCCTTTAAAACCATCACCTTGTATGTTAGAGTCAGACTGAACATCCCATAATAGAAGCACAGGGAGAGTTTTTGTGACGTCGGTGACACTAAGCCGTGGCTGCTGTTGACTCTAGTCCCATCTCCTGCCTTTCTCTCTCTCATAGTGGACGTCTTCATTACAACAAGCACTTGCCTCTGTTTCTTCCGCTGGTGGGAGGATGATGTGTGTGTGTGTGTGTGTGTGTGTGTGTGTGTGTGTGTGCATATATTTGCGTGCTTGTGTGTCTGTGTGTGTCTGTGTGTGTGTGTATGTGCAGGTCAGAAAGGCAGCATTTGTTCTGTGAAGGTCTATAAACATCTGCGATCCCTTTTAAGGGATTGTTTAGATTGACGGAACGGGAAAATAAACGTTCTCAAGGAGGCCGACGCTCTTTACTGACAGAGAGAGAGATCTCCGCTACCAGCACAAAATGTGTGTGTGTGTGTGTGTGTGTGTGTGTGTGTGGTTGAGGAGGTGTGTGTTTGTGTGAGCTGAGCCTAAAATGACAGGTTCCTTTTTTTGGCCGCTGTTTTTTTTTCTTTTTTGGTGATCAGAGGGTGATTTCACGTGAACCCTGCATGACCTCGCTTCTTCTTCCTCCTCCTCCTCCCTGATGCAGCCTCCACCTCAGCAAATTCAAACCTCACACTTTTTAAAGGGATAGTTCAACATTTTGCCATAATCGCTATAGTCATAGCAGTAGGTTCGTTACCTTTAATTGTCGGTGCAAGCTATTTTTAGAACGGTGGAGCAGAGCCACGAGCTGCTCAGAGCTACGCTACGGAGGCTCATGGGATTTCTTGGTTTCCCTCATCAAACTCATCAAATACACAATCCAACAACTCCAAAATGCTCTAGTGGACAAGTTGTGACCTGCACATTCACCACGCTATGAGATAATAACAGAACGTTACCAGAGAGAGTTGTTTTCGAAGGAAATACAGAGACTGCTTGCCGAAAAACTGTCCCTGAAGGCTCTAAAACGACTCTGTCTTGTAACGTTCTGTTATTATTTCATAGCGTGGTGAATGTGCAGGTCACAACTTGTCCACCAGAGCGTTTTGGAGTTGTTGGATTGTGCATTTGATGAGTTTGATGAGGGAAACCAAGAAATCCCTCCGTAGCATAGCTCTGAGCAGCTCACGGCTCTGCTCCGCCGTTCTAAAAATAGCTTGCACCGACAAATAAAGGTAACAAACCTACTGCTAAAACTATAGGGATTATGGCAATGGGCCAATTTGCCAAAATGTTGAACTATCCCTTTAAAAGCTTGCTTGTTGTTACTACCCCCCGCCCCCCCACCAGTTCCAGCTCGTACCCATCGTATTTCCCCTCTCTCTCGTCACCAGCAGAAACTTCTCTGCCGTCTCCTACTCTCTCTTTTTTTTCTTTTCTCCAGCGCTCCTCCTCATGCCGAGGGGGGAGTCGTTGTTGTGTCTGGGTTTCGCCGAGAGCAACATGTGGCATATATCACCACCCTGACCGACCGGCCCGACCCGCCTCTTGCCTCTCTCTGCCCCTCGCCCCCTCTCACTTGTTCACACATACTCAGGCGGAGATCTGGTAGCGGATCGAGCGGCGGGTCCTCCTTGAGAACGTCCAGCGTGAGGAAGTGGGGGTGTCTGTCCAGCCGTGATTTAGGTCAGAGGGAAGCGAGCGGGGGGGGAGGCTTCTCTCTGCTTCTCTGTGCTTCTCTGTTTATTTGAAGCAGGAGCCATTACTGCTGTCTCTGGGCCGTATTTATACACAGACACAGAACAGACGCATGCTGATACAACCGTGCATGAGTGTGTATTTGTGTGTGAGAGTTAGGAAAGAAAGAAAGCAAGAAAGGAAGAAGGAGAGCATGCGTATTATGTGACTCAGGGGGGAGAAGATGTGTGTCTGTGTACAATGCACAGTAAAAATAAACTGCAGTGATTTGTGGTCGGGGCCTAATAGAGGAAGGGCCCGGGCTTTTTACTGGGAACGGTGCAGAGCGGTGTGGGCCTCAGCGCGCCGGCATTAGGAGTCTGCAGGGACCTCGCTGGCTCCGGTCCAGTCCCGTCCCCAACGCACTCGATTCACCTAATGAAAGACATCTAATCACCGAACTGGGCTAAAATAAGCAAGCAAGTCCATCTGCTGTGTGGAGCATGAGTTAAGGCTTTTCAGCAGAGTAAATGAAAGTCAGCGTGTGTGTGTGTGTTGGTGTGAGTGTTGGTGTGAGTGTGTGTGTGTGCCAGCAGCTCTGGTTGTGTTGAATCCGAGCGGTGTAAACTAGTCCCATGGTGTCTATTGCCTGTCTGCCATTACTGCAGGGTTTGCCACAGCTTGTAAAAGCCTTGTTAACACAAAGACCTGCTCACATGTTAATTGGCTAATTGACTAATTAATTTTTGCATAAAGGCGTGCACGGGGAGAAAGGCTAGCTAATTGAAAGTGACTATAGGTTTAATTACGTGAAAAAAAAAGAGCGAGGAGGACGGAGGAGTGAAGGTGGGAGGTGTGTTCAGTGTCTCCTGATGCTACATCGTCATGTCCAAACATTTACCTCCTAGAGTGGAAAAGGGCGAGATGCTGAGACAAACAAGAAATAAAAGCCTCAAACTCTTTATTTGTCAGTTTTCTTGTCTCTGGAAAACAATCTTTAGCGCGAACGCCAGCAGGCTGTTGGAGAGACGACGTCACGCGGCCGACCATCTGCTTTGCGGAGACTAGGCGTCCGTGTGATCATGCATTCGCATCAACAGTAATCTAAGTCCAATTATTGAGCAGTATGTAAAACTGACACACACGCGACGGGACGGAGACAGAGGAATGCACGAGCGGACGGACGTCTGTTAATTCAATTCCTGTCCAAGCGCTCGCTAAAAACACCCGCCACAAATTAAATCGGCCAGGGGAGCAGGCGGCTAACAAAGGAAATTAACAACGATGCTGCCTCTGTATTAGGGCATATGGATTCGCTGCATGTTTTGCTGCGCGTGTGTAGCTGCAGCCTCGCGCCTCTGTGCGCGGAGAGAGGGGGGAAAAAGGCCAGTTTTAATCAAGAAATCCATTCCACTTTTCTAACCCCTCTTCGCTTCTTCCTCCCCTCCCTCCATGGCGGGCTTGTGTGGAAACAGAAGTGCTAAATTACCCTGGAGCAGTCAGACAAAAACATCTTGTTGGGTTCTAAATTGCTTTGCATGCATGTTAATTGGACAGAAATCCCTGCAGTGTATTTGGGTTTTTTTTTTTTGCACAAGCTTGTGCTCGTGTGTGTGTGTGTGTGTGTGTGACTCCAGGAGAGTGTGTGTGCATCAGTACAGTATCTGTGTATGTACAGTACTGTATGTGCACGCGCATGTGTTTGTGTATGTGTGTGTGTGTTGGACATGGACTGGTGAGAGATTTGGAGGTTATCTGTTTTTGTTGGTTAATTGTGAGGCTGATAGTATCGAGGGTCTGGGGCCAATTCAAGTGGGCTTTCAGCCAAATTACCTCAGTAATCGTCTGTGTTCAAGTCCCCCGATGCTCTCACCAAGACAGAGCCTGGGAAGCCCCCAAGTTCAGTGGAGAGGGGCAGATCTGACCCCAGCTTTAGACAGCTTACACTGTAATTGAAATGATATTTTTTTTCTTTTCACACACACACACACACATACACCATTATTGGATTGCTGACAAGATTTCACCCAAAATTCCATTTGTGGTCAATTTATCCTGTTTGTTTTTAATTAATGTGGGCCGCTAATGAACTCAGAGGGGATCTTAGCCAAATGATCAGAATTTCCTCCATGTTTCCCCTGTTATCTTTGACGCAGTAGGCTTTTGGAATTAGAGCATGAAATTGTTTGAAAGTAGGAAAAAGGAATTCACTTGGATCATGGAGTGCAAAAAAAAAAAAAAAAACATTGGAGCCAACACAAGCTGAAGGGACATTTACTTTTCATTCACTAAGACTGGAACTTTCATTGAGTCTGACTAAAGATTATTTGAACTCTAACTAGTTTACGGAGGTGCAGACGCAAAGAACTAATGAATTACACACTGTCATCAGAACTTGTTTTATGTGTTGATTTAATTAATTACTGTACAAGCAGCGGGTGTTTTGTGGGTGAGATAAACCATCCTACATTAGTTGACATCTTGAAGTTGTGTGTTTTTTTGAATATGAAATGAAAAAGCCTTGGATGTGTCTCTTCTTCTTTTTCAAAAAAGTCTGAGCTGTATTCCAGTGCATAGGTCCGTGACCCCTAGGGGTCCACAGTGGTACTACAGGGAGGTTGCAAAAATTTGTGTTGATTGGACGGCCCTCTAGAAAAATGAGATCATGCCATTGCATAATTCAATGCATAATCAGCCAAAGTCTGGATTTTATTATTATATTATTCTTTTGCCGCATTAATTGCAGATTTACGTTCAAAATGCGCAAAATATGCAGGGTTTTGTATCATTTCATAATTCTCGCATTCCTGCTGGAAAAAGCCACACATATCGTAACTGTGTGAGAGAGAGAGAATTTTTTTCTTTCCCAAATGTTTCTCATTGTCTTTCTCAACATCGACCATAGCTTTAAAGGTGTTCAGAAATGGCCGTTTGACCTGTTTGTCGTGCCTCCTTCCACGTGTTGTCGCAAACTAATTTGATTGGTCGTTATCGAGGGGGCCGGACCGAACTCGGTGTGTGTATATGTGTGTGTGCGAGTGTGTTTAGCTAACGTAGCTAACTATAAGCCAGTAGGCTTGCTACGTTATAGCTTGCTAACTTAGCTAGCGAGGCAAAGTGATGGAGCGCAGGGATCTGGAGGAGAGTGGAGTAGGGACGGAGGAGAGTTTGTGTCGGTGGTGGTGGACGAGTCTCCTCCATCGTACCCCTCGTTTTTCTCACGTTTGATTGACGGATGACGGATCCAATATCAGTGGCTGATGAATTGTGAGCAAGGTAAATTTATACACGACATTAGGCCCTGTGAGGCCCTATAGGAGCAGTATGGAGGTATCTGGATGTTTCATAGTGTGTGTTTTGGACGATTCAAAAGTGAACTCTATCCGCCGCCATTATATGAAAATCCGTTACCAGCCGGACCCCCCCTGGAACTCCTAAAGAGTTTTGATGACTCTGAAAGTTCAACAAACCCTTCCTTGGCATGACGGTGAGTAGACCATTGGTGAATTATGGATTTTGGGTGAAGTATCCCTTTAAGGCCGACTTACTGTTACTGTGCATGATGTGGTTACGCATAATGTCTGAATATGTTTCAGCTCTGTCTTCACCTCATTTACGTCCTCGTCCTGACCCACTTACCTGGACAGACCTGAACACCTGTGTGTGTGTGTGTGTGTGCGTGTGTGTGTGTGTGTGTGTGTGTGACAAGAGAAGGAGAAAGTGCGTTGTGGCGATGCCCCGTGTCACAACCTCCACTTAAAAGCACCTCCAGACAGGACTAAAGAGTGTGAGATTTCATGGCGAGGAATTAAAAAACCTCCAGCCTCTTTAAGCAGCTGTGCAGCCCGGAGGGAAACAGAAGGACTGAAGAGGCTTCGCATAATCTTTTCAGGCGAAGAATAAGTTGTCGTCATCGTCTTCATCGTGAGCTGTGCAGGACTGCAGGCCATGAATCCCCAGACAGTGACCTCATATATCACACAACTCCCAAACACACACACACGCACACACACACACACACGCACGCACACACATCCTTGTGTGAGAAGCTGCAGCGCATAAACATTTAACCCTGGAATGATTCAACGGCAGATAAAAGAGCGACTCTTTTTCTGTTTGTTTCTCTCTGTCTGTGAACCGCTTAGTGTGTGTGTGTGTGTGTGTGTGTGTGTGTGTGTGTGTGTATGTGTGTCTTTGTGTGTGTGTGTGTGTGTGTGTGTCTGTGATGGAGAGTCATGCACCCACACACACCTCAGTTCTAATGACAAGAAAGACTACACTGTTTTTAAGCTGTCATTTAGTTTCTGCCGTTTCACTTTAGTGCTGCTGAAGGTTGAAGGAATATTCTGCTGAACGCACAAACAAAATGCGCAAAAACGAGACAAACACAGACACACACACACAGAGACAAACACACACACACACACACACTCACACGGTGACAAGCTGTGAACATAAACACTTAACCCTGGAAAGATTCAATGATGGCGGATAAAAGAGTGATTTGTGTTCTGCTGAGGGGAAAATGAGTAATCCTATCATTCAGCGTGACATGCAACACAACACGCCGCATCAGTCACAGACACACACACACACACACACACACACGACACTAAACACTGCCTATCAGGATGATAAAAGCATGCCTCATCCACACAACAAAGCGTTTGATTTTTCTATTTTCCGTGTCATTCATTTTCTCTTTATGCCGTTGTAAACCTCCTCCGTTCTCCCTCGTTCCCCCGGCGGCGTCGCTCCTGACACAACAGCACATATTTGTGTATTTATGTAAATATCTCAGCTAATCTCTATAAATATATTTATGAGATTTAATACCTTTGTACTGTAATACTGTGCATGCTGAGCATCGGGGTTTTTACACCGTCATGAAGACAAGTGAGCACACACATACCCTCATACAGACACACACACACACACACACTCACATCTGCACACAGCTTGCATTGGGTGCATACCAATCCCTTGGTCTTTCTTTCTTCCTGCCGGGGCATTAATTCCTGCCCATATTTCCATCTGATTATGGTCCGGTTATACCCGCAACTAATTGAACATTAAATATAAAGAAAGTTAATGAAAATGTCCTTTATCCCCTCCAAACTAGGCCTGAGAACGCATCTATTAACGCAAATTAATCTGGCCCTGGTGCGTGTTGCAGGGGAGAAGATATATGCACAGTTTGCTGCTCTCCTCTCCGACCCGAATTACCGTTCCTCCTCTCCGAGCAGGACAGTTAAATAACAAAAGGAGCGTTGTTCTCCTCCTTCGGAGTATTCTCGTAAGCTATTCCCAGAGCTTCCCTATCTGGCTGAAAACAATGTGACGTTGATGCCTTGGCTCTCGTCTGGGAAGTTTCTGTCTTCGGGTTTTCCTGCTGGCCCGAATGTGAGTGAGTGTGTGGACTGGACCACCAGGACCAACACACACACACACACAGAGCAGACAATTACAAGTCCATAAACTTGTAATCTTGACTGATGTGTCATTTTTAGACTCCACACGATGAGTTGCGGCGAAGGAGGAGCTGTCACTCCGCATCACATGTGAAGCGAAGCTGGAATGAATCCTGACATGTTTGAGCAACACAACTCTTATTGGCAGCGGCCGCGTACGAATCTGCTACAGATTTGTCTTGTTTTCTAATGGCCTTGTTACTTTTTACTCCTTCTGTGCTTTTTTTTCTCCCCCCACCACTCTTCCACCAGAGCTTCCTGTGCAAGTGGCAGAGCCAAAGACACCCACTGAGCGAGCGTCCAGCAGACAGGCTGACGCGCACAAGGAAAAAGGGAGGAAACAATGAATGGAGGGATGCTTTCATTCTGATGAAAGGAATAAACGCTAAGGCATTTATTTTGTCTATTATCCCACTAAAAAGCCCTCTCCATTCCTGCCCCCTCCCTCCTCCTGCTATACCCCAGGCCCCTGCATATTAGCATCTCTCCTGGACAGCGAGGGGTTAACTAACCCATTTAAGGGGAACCACAGAAAACAATACTTGGACCCCAAAAAGACAATGGCAGTGCCTTTCTCCTCCGTATTTGTAATTTAACATCAAAAGGCTCCTCTCCCAGCGACCTCTGAGAGCCAGCGCCTCTTTAATGAAGCGCCCCACCCCCCTTAATCACATTCAAATTGGTTAGTGTTCAGAAAATAGAAATATGTATTAGATAGCAATAAATTTTCATCATTGGCTAAGCCTGCTTCTTAATTGTCCTGTCCCAAGGCTTGGGAATTTCATTGTTCGTTAGGTGCTTAAGTCCCCCATCTCATTCAGTCTCTCTGACATTACTGCTGAGGGCTCTAATGCCCAACTAATTTGAATGGGGATTTACATGATAGAGCAGGGAGCATTAAAATGTGGAGGGAAGGGAAAAAAGGAAAAAAGGAAAAAGGGGGGAAACGGCTTCTTTCACTTCAAAAGTCACTTTGTTCAAAGTCAAATGACAGTGTTTAAAGATGCTCTATCTCTCTCTCCTCAGGATTTTAGACAGCAGTGCCACGTTTAATGGTTCGTTATCTTAGCCCCTCTCTGTCTTCCTCTTTTCTCCGTACCTCTTTTTCTCTTTCTGCCGCCAACCATACGCTTTTGTTTAGTGGCACCATACTGTTTCAGAATATACACTGTTTTTGAGCGACTTTGAATTGCAAAACACTTCTGTCGCTCTCGATTATTTTTTTCTGTGTCTCTGCATGTCACTCAATCGTATATCATTGAGGCTTATTGAATAGACGTGAATGTCCATGCTTGGTGCGCGTGCGTGCATGCGCTTTGTGAGCTTGCATGTGTGTATGTGTGTGTTCGGCAGTGTGGTCGTAATATTAGGTTAGGCCTATTGCTATTACTTTCACTCCACTCTGCCATGTAACCCGTTCCGCCTGGTGTTTCTGGCTGCCGGCTGAGCTCTCTCCCTCTCTCTTTCTGAGAGAGAGAAAGAGAGAAAAAAGAGGAAAAGAAAATGCCTGGAATTGTTTTCTGTTTGTTCTGGAGGTATTTTGGATCAGTAGATTGTGTGTGTGTGTGTGTGTGTGTGTGTGTGTGCGCCTGTGTGCATCTGTTTGTGTTTCTCAAAGTATGTCTATTTTGGATCAGTGTGAAATAGAAGCCACAACGATAAAGAGAATCAGATGCTTTGTGATGTGCACTGTTGGACGTTGGCTTTGTGTGTGTGTGTGTGTGTGTGTGTGTGTGTGTCTGACGGTGCAGACACATAAATGTCCATAAGGCAGATACAGGGCAAAACAGATGGCATGGTGGGAAACAGAAGTTTGCATGTGTGCAACTGTCTTTTAGTGTGGACACGTATGAAGCATGTGGATTTTTAACGTCATGTGAAGCCTCATGCAGCTGCACACCTGTTGTCAGGAGAGGATCCTTCCTGCAGCATCCAACACAACGCTGAATAATAAACTGTAGGTGTGAAAATCGGAAGCATGAGACAGAGAGTCACAGCTCAGTGTTTACCCACCGGCTCTAATTGTTGTTTGCCTGGTTTTAGCGCATAAACACTGACGCTCTGCACCTCCGATTCCACATAATTAGTGCGTTTGCTTTGACCCCGCGTGTCACCGGAGATGAGAGGAGGTTGCGGAGGGTCAGGACTAATGAGAGAGAGAGGGGTCGACCTCAGACGTCGAGTCAGCCGGGGCCAAGAAGGGGCATCGCCGTACAAAACACACACACAGCACCACACACACACACACACACACAGAAACGTTGAAGAATAATGCATTATCTCATTGCTTTGTGCTCAGGACTCCTAATGTTTCGAAAAGAAGAGGAATAAAAGTGCAAGCAGCCAAAAACCGAACTGGAATCAGTTTTTTTTTTGGGGGGGGCGAGAGTCATTCTGGGACTTTTGTGTCTTTTGTGTTTTCAATTTTGATCGGGTCACTCCACACAAAGTATCCGAGCAAACACCTCTGGGCTGTAACGTCGATGCCTCTCGCCTCGGCTGTATATGTTTTAATCTTCAGCTCGTTATCTAACAATATCGAACTAAGTGTCTGGAGACCGAAGATCAGAGACGGACAGTGAAGGGTTAACTCTGATAATCACCTGTATTGATCTGTGGGCGTTAGAGGAAAAAAAAAAACGCTGGTTCCAGAGCAGCCGACCATGAATGGTTATTGATTCTATCATAAAGACCGCCTGTCTCCTGAGTCTATGGCTCTTTAGGTAATCACTGATGCCTGTTTTTTTTTTTTCCCCTTCTGGCGCTCCATCAAGTTCACATCGTGCACCTGTTCTCCACATCTGTACATCTTTGAAAGTCGTCGCTCTCCAGTGGACCTGCACCATGAATCCGAGTCCTGTTTGCTAACTTTTACTCCATCCCCAAAACACAGACAGACAGACAGACAGACAGACAGGCCACAAACGAGGAAGTGCTCACTAATCAGGCTTACGATGCTCCTGCGCTAACAGAGCCGTGTGCCCTGCTTAGGCCGCCGCTGTAAATGATTAGCCCGGCTCAGGCTGAGCCGTATTAGCCGGCCCGCCATCACTGATAGCTCCTGGCCCCCCGACTTTATCGCAGTGATAAAGTCCTGGTAGAGCCCGATGCTGCTGCTGCTGCTGCTGCTGCTGCTGCAGAAACAATCAACCAATCTCCCTCTTTTGGGTTCTGTGTCTAGGTGGGAACGGCATCTCCACGCTGAGGCACTGAGAACCGAAGCAGGACACTCTCCCACGATGCTCGCCGCTGATAAACCAGGACAAGATGCACGGAGGACAAGAGGGAGGTGAGAGAGGTTTCTGTGACTCCGACACTGTTGGAAAACTGTTTATACAGCGGGGAAAATATGTATTGAACGCGTCAACATTTCTATCAGAAAATATATTTCTAATAGAGCTATTGACATGAAATTTTCACCAGATGACGGCAACAACCCAAGTAATGCACACATACAAAGAAATCCAAACATTTTTGTCCATAAATTAAGTAATGTGTAATAAAGTGAAATGACACAGGGAATAAGTATTGAACACATGAAGAAAAGGAGGGGGTGCAAAAAGGTAAAGAAGGAAATCCAAGAAAGCAGCTGGAGTCTGTCAGTATTTAGAAAGTAATCCTGTCCCCTATCAGTACAAAGTAATATCAGCTGCTTTAGTCCAAATTGACGCCTATAAAAAGGTTTCTCATCACCAAGGTGTCACACAAGAGGCGTCTCATGGTGGGGAAGACCTTCAGAAACGTATGTTGCAGAACATCCTGATGGCACCGGTTACAGACGTGTCTGAATGCATCGTTTTATCCGTTAGTGCCGTTAATCTGGAACTAAAAAGAACAACATTTTACCATAAACTGGCCACGACCAGATGCTCCTTGCAAGATTTCTGACAGAGTCAGAAGAAAACTAAGAAGAGTCGTCCAAGAGCCACGGATCACTGACAGAGAGCTTTAGAGAGACCTGCAATTAGCAGGTACAGCCATGGCCTCTATGCATGCTCACCATGCATTGACGTTTTCAATATTTATTTTCCCTGCTGTATGCACATGGGTAGTTGAGACCAAAGTTGTGACCGGTCACCATCAAAATCTGCTTTGAGTCCAAGTGAACCTTTCTACCAAATTTGGATTATTTCCTCCCAAGAGGTCACTGAGATGAGGATTCATGAGGATGGGATGGACCGACCTGTGTGGAGGTTTAATTAGTTCATCAACATGTGATCAACCTCTCTCTTTCTCTCAAATCACTCATCTATTGTGCAAAGAAATTGCAGAGACCTGCTACCAACTCTAGGCCCCTATACCTGCAATAACGCCCTCACAGCTCACACACACCATCACCTGTCACCTGTCACCTGTCTAACACGGGTCAAAATAAGTTTTTAAAAACACACAACGGCTGATTGAAGCGTCTCCGTCACTTTTACAGGAGCTCCGACCTGTTTTACCAGTTTGCACGGCGGCTATAGCAGCTCTCTCTTCCCCCCCTGAGTCAGTGCATGTGCTTCTACTGTAGTTGTGTATGTCCTGATAGAAAATCTAATTCAACAGTGGTAAAAAAAAAGGTTCACTTGGCTTTTCCCTCCTGGTTTAAAAACAAATCTGCTGTTAGCTGCTAATTTTGGTGTAAGAACGTCTTAGCCCAACAGCTGTGTGTCTCCTATAGTCCAGTATTTACAACATGTTTGACTCCAGCTCTGGGCTCACAGACTAAATTTAGTCTTAGAAATATACAAACACAGATTAATTGTGTGTGCGTGTCCTTGTCTGAGTGTTTGTTGTAATCGCACAGCAACCCTAATGGCCTTTTGCTGAGGCGGAGAGTCTTTATTTTGAATGGTTACACACCAATGTCACTGCTGAAGCCCACTCATCTGCCTTGGAAGCACATGCACAAACACTCACACACACCCAGACACACACACACACACACACACACACACACACACCCCAACCTTGGACCACGCATACGGGAAAAGCTAGGTATATTTTTATTTTGTGAGGTGGGTGCGTTACATTGTGCGTGCCAGTGTAGAAACAAAAATCACACGGGAGGAACACACACAGGCTTACACAAATAACACACATCCACGCACACGCATACACACACACCGTGCCCTCACACATGATGCATACACACAAAGACCCAGACAAATGAGACCTTAGTGGAATAGCTGTTGGGTTTTCTGCTATGGTCATGATTTCCTCCAGGGCTGTGAAAACACTCTGCATATGGAGTCCATCTCCTCTATGGCTTAGCGCTGAGACGAACACACACGCAGCATCAACACGCGCGCACTCAAACAAGGAGTAATATTGTCTTCCTCGCACTTTGGAGCGCTGCTACTGTAGAGGGAGGTATGGTTTCTGGCTTGGTGCACGCGTTCTTTGGAAAAAGAGAAGAAAAGAAAAAAAAAGTAATATATGGGTAGAAAGGAAAAGAAATCCTGTAGGTTAAAGGGATAGTTCAACATTTTGGCTGATTGGCCCATTGCCATAATCCCTATAGTCCTAGCAGTAGGTTTGCTACCTTTATTTGTCGGTGCAAGCTATTTTTAGAAAGGCGGAGCAGAGCTGTGATCTGCTCAGAGCTACGCTACGGAGGCTCATGGCATTTCTTGGTTTCCCTCATAAAACTCATCAAATACACAATCCAACAACTCCAAAACGCTCTGGTGGACAAGTTGTGACCTGCACATTCACCACGTTATGAGATAATAACAGAACGTTACCAAACAGAGTTGTTTTAGAGGTAAATTCATGCAAAACTGCTGATGTGCGTTGCCTTCAGGGACAGTTTTTCAGCAAGCAGTCTCTGAATTTACCTCTAAAACAACTCTGTCTGGTAACGTTCTGTTATTATCTCATAGTGTGGTGAATGTGCAGGTCACAACTTGTCCACCAGAGCGTTTTGGAGTTGTTGGATTGTGTGTTTGATGAGTTTGATGAGGGAAACCAAGAAATCCCACTAGCCTCCCTAGTGTAGCTCTGAGCAGCTCGCCACTCTGCTCCGCCGTTCTAAAAATAGCTTGCACCGACAAATAAAGGTAACAAACCTACTGCTATGACTATAGGGATTATGGCAATGGGCCAGTTTGCCAAAATGTTGAACTATCCCTTTAACGTGGCCGAGACTCCTGATCATTTAGTAACAGAAGCTCATACACATGTGTGCGTGTGTGTCTCATATTCTTTTGTAGTGTGTGTGTCTGTGTGTGAAGGGATGTGTTTCTGGCACGGCAGGAAAATCGATAGAGACGGTTGTGTGTGTTTTTTTTTCTTTTTCTGGGCTGTCTATTGAGTTACACAGCTCCTTTAACAGGTTATCAACTCAGGGCAACCTGTGTGTGTGTGTGCGTATATATTCATTAACATCCTTATCACAAAAACAGTCACATAGAAAGTGGGCGCAGCGCTGCGTGTCTCTCTCTCTCTCTCTCTCTCTCCTTTGACTGGGTCGGGGTGTGGAAGTATTGACCAGTTGCCGGGGGGATAGGAGCTATTGATTGTGACTTATCCAGCTGTTTATATTTGAACCCTGGGTTTAACCTCCATCGATCGACACACACCTCGCAGCCTGCAAAGGTGTTCAACTCTGCTTTCCGCTAATGGGGCTAAACGGTTGTGCAAGAGTTTGTGTGAATGTGTGTGAGTGTGTGTGGGAGAGACGCAGTGTTTCTTTTAGGAAGAACAGATTATAAAATAAACTTTTTTTTTCTTTTACAAAAGGAAAGTGGATGGTACGACGGAGTATTAGGGCCACATTGAGAAAAAAAAAAAACACAGACTTCGAGAATAAAGTCATAAATTTACGAGAATTTACGAGAATAAAGTCGTACATTTCCTACGAAAAAAAGTCATAACATTACAAGAATAAAGTCATAAATTTACAAGAATTTACGAGAATAAAGTCGTACATTTCCTACGAAAAAAAAGTCATAACATTACGAGAATAAAGTCATACATTTCCTACGAGAAAAAAGTCATAACATTACAAGAATGAAGTCATAAATTTACGAGAATTTACAAGAATAAAGTCATAAATTTACGAGAATTTACGAGAATAAAGTCGTACATTTCCTACGAGAAAAAAGTCATAACATTACGAGAATAAAGTCGTACATTTCCTACAAGAAAAAAGTCATAACATTACGAGAATAAAGTCGTTAAATTTACGACTTTATTCTTGAAGTTTGTGATTTTTTTATTTGTCAATGTGGGCCTAACACTCCGTCGTAGGAGGGAAATTTAATTTTGCTGTGATTATCTTCACCGGGTTATGTATATTGGTGTGTTACACAAACACACACATACCAACGCTCCTGTCAGAGCATCGTTCATTTTGCCCTCCGCTCAAGGAGAACATGAAAATTCTTGGAAAAAAAAAAAAAAATTACCCAAACCCAGACCTACATTTCTCTATTGAGTCCTCTTCATTCTGTCACTGCCATCACAGCTTCGCAAGGTCTCCGAGGTTGCTTGATTTAATGCGAACGTTCTCCTTGCATATTTAATAATTGGCTTAATAACATGCTTGTTATTCAGTGACCAATACTCGGCGAGCTTACCTTGACACTCTCAATATGTCACCCTCATACATTACATGCGCACATAAAAGCCTCCACACACTCCCACGGACGCCGCTGATACAATGAAGTCGATTTTTATTTCTTTGTTTTCACGGCGAAGAGGAAGGTTAAATTTTGTGCACTCCTCTTCCACTTTTTGTTAAACTGTCAAAAGAGTCCTTTAAAGCCCTCTAATAATCCTGCTCCAGTCAGTTTTGCATTTCTCTCCATTTCACCGTGCCACGGCCCTCACATCAACACCCCAACCTTAGCTGGTTCAAATAACCAATTATTATGTGTGAATGTATTTGTGCGTTCCTGTTTGTCTGGGGCTCGCTGCCGTTTGAATGGAACTTAGGAAAAGAAAAAGGAAAAAACTTTTGTTTGGATGATACCTAGTTTTCTTTAGTTTCTGTATGTATGTGTGTGTGTGTGTTTGTATGCATGTGTGTGTGCGTGCACTTTTATATTGTCATCTGTGTATGCCCATCTCCCTCTCTGTCTCTCTCCCTCCTCCTCTCCATTTGAAGGGTTGTAATGAGTCATCAGGGAGAGCTGATGTGAATTATTAATATTCAATCATGATGCTGTTCATGAATTAACTGAAGCCGGAGGAGGAGGAGGAGGAGGAGGAGGAGGAGGAGGGGTGGACGGCAGAGAGCGAAGGAGGTACACACACACACACACACACATAGATGGAGAGAGATGGTAAAGATTCAACTTGATGTATAGGAGGAGAGAGAGGTAAAGAAACAGAAACACTGAGAGCGTTTCAGTGTGTTGGTTATAAACTCATCCCATGTGAGGTTACTTGTGAATAATACACTGCTTTACTGACATAAACACTGCTTTTTATTTATTCATTTATTTATTTTGCTTCTTATCATGGGTAAGGGCTGTGGGTATTATGGGTAAACACAGAAGGAATAAAGGGAACAACAGTGTGAACCATCTGGATTTATCAGTATTAAAACGATGTGAATGGCACATCTGTGTTTGACAGAGCTCTGTCAGCAAAACATCCATTCATCCATCCTTCCATTCATCCTTCCATTGGCTATAACAGCGAAGGGAGAACATGCAAACTCCACACAGGAAGTCCTCAGGCCCAGGAATTGAACCCAGTTCCTTCTTGCTCTGCAGCGTCAGCACCAACTGCACCGCCCAACAAAACACCCAGTCCTTGTTGATTCATCCAGCAGAGTTCAGGGACTTTTTACCATCATGTGCCAAGGAGCACTGAAGCTGCTCAGGTTGCTTGTGATGGCACAACATTTCACGAGGACACTTGGTTTGGTTTTTCCCTCGAAAATACTTAATGCAACTACAAGAAGTGAAACTTACGTATAAAAATAAAACATTTAAGACAGGCTGCTGAGAGCAGATGTCAGCAGATTGGGCGATATGAGGGAATTCAGAAACTCTCTAACTTGTGTAATGAGAATATAATAGACAGGGTTACAGACACTACAGGTGAATAGGGTAAAAGTTTTAACTAACACATATCACCATGAAACTCCCCAAGTTTATCACTTGCATTACGACAAATATTTTTTGTATTACAAGTTTTGTCAAATTTTATGTTTAAATATATTAATTAGGTAATATCTGATGAAATATGCGCTTTTTTGCATACATTTCCAGAACCGAAATCTGAACAATGGTTAAAGCCCCTTTCAAAATTCTTGTTTTATTTTGTTGACATATTAGAGTCAGAAGTTTTTACAGAGGGGATTTTGGATATCTCTTTTGATCACTCTGAAAATGAGAAAATACTGTCATCAGCCCTAAAAAATCCTGTTTTTAGGAATAAAACGTTGTATAAATCCGGCTTCGAATGATATATCAACAATCCCCTCTTTAAAAACCTTCAGAATATAGACAGGAATAAAACTGGAAGGTTTGGTGTCTGTAAGTGCTGCTGAAGTGGAGATTTCGGGCTCAGAGTCTGAGGAAAAACTCATTTTGAGAAAACAGCCTTTAAAGACTTGTACTGTAAAATTTCATAGATTGTTAATGTAAATCGTACTTTTACGATTTGTTGCGGATACGGAGGAAATGACAATTTTTTGGAGCCTACATAATTGTTCAGGAAAGGGAGCTTTACAATGATACCTGACATGGGTCATACAACAGGCACAGCACAGTATGTCACAGTAGCATGTTAACTTTTGGTGAATTTAGGAGAAATCTACTGATGAGAGAGACAAAATGAAGTAAAATAACCACCTTAATGTGGATTTTCTACCATTTCTTTTGACTTTTCTGAAAGAAGACATGTTAAGGAAGAAAAATAGCCCAAAGTCTCAAAATTGATCAGCACAACAGATACAGGCTGAAGCGTTGTGTTGAGTTTACCTGGCAGGTGATACATTCACTGTGTTCTTGATATAAATATATTTAAAGATGACTGCTGCCGCCTTTAGAGACAAGCATCAGTCAGAAAGCGCATCTACAATGTGTCGCCGCTGCCTTCTCTGTGAACTGAAGACTGTAATTTGACGGACGTCACCTCGTATTGACGTGAACGCGGCGGTTCAGTACAACTCGTAGATACAAGATGTCAGATTTCATTCTCTGTGGTTAGGTCTTCATGGTGCGGCTCCTGGTCAGGGTTATTGATATTCACACTCTAATCCTGTGTGTGTGTGTGAGTGTGTGGGTGTATGTGTGTGTGATAGCAGGCCTGCTGCGGTGCATATAAACAGCTGTCAGTGATGTTGGGTTTTGATGTGTTTCTGTGTTCTGCTGTCACTGCAGGGCTGGATTGAGTTTGCAGGTTATAGGTTATCAGATGCTCACAGAGACAAAACACACACACACACACACACACACACACACCTTTATGTGCTTGTAAACCTGGCCGAGGTTGACAGTTGAGCTGACTCTCTCTCTTTTTTTCTCCCTTAATGTTTGTGCATCTCTGCCGTCCGACACAGATGGGAGGATCACTGTTGTTTTTGCTGCTCGTCCTCACTCTGGCTGCTGTCCTGTGTAAAGTCAATGGAGAAACCAGGATAGTGTGTTTAAGGTAAGGAATTGTCATATGGCTCAAGGCTGGTGGCTTTTTATTAATCGTTATTATCACTATAGAAAAAACTAAAGAATGATCTACACTGATTTTGAGATAAATGGTCAAAATCTTAAAATTCACAATAACCATGTGTTTAGCAAATTGGCTCATTGCCATAATCCCTATCATTTTAGGAGTAGGTTCGTTACCTTTAATTGTTGGTGCAAGCTGTTTCACCACGCTATGAGATAATAACAGAACGTTACCAGACAGAGTTGTTTTCGAGGTAAATTCATGCAAAACCGCTGATGTGCGTTCCCGTCCAGGGCAGTTTTTCTGCAAGCAGTCTCTGCATTTGCCCTGAAAACATCTCTGTCTTGTAACGTTCTGTTATTATCTCATAGCTTGGTGAATGTGCAGGTCACAACTTGTCCATTAGAGCGTTTTGGAGTTGTTGGATTTTGTATTTGATGAGTTTGATGAGGGAAACCAAGAAATCCCATTAGCCTCCGTAGCGTAGCTCTGAACAGCTTGTGGCTCTGCTTCACCGTTCTAAAAATAGCTTGCACCGACAATTAAAGGTAACAAACCTACTCCTAAACCTATAGGGATTATGGCAATGGGCCAATTTGCCAAAATGTTGAACTATCCCTTTAAATCAAATTAGCAATAAATGCTTTTGCTCTGTCCTTTTTATACTCTTTAGCACCAAATTGAACATTGTAGTTGGTTTTTTTCCCACACATCCACATTTTAGCACATTTATTCCATCCAACACAACATCTGCATGTAAAACCTCCAGCTTCCTGTTGCATCATCACCCTTCACCCCCCGACAGCGTTCGACTTATTCGGTGTCCCTGGAAACTTTGTTTCATCTCGACTGGAATTTTAAAACGGAGCTCGCAACAAACCCCTCGGATGCATTAGTGAGGAAGGCGGCGGGGATGAAGAGGTTAATGTGTTTTATGAGCGCGGCCCACACGGTCTTGGCAGCGCTGCAGTACCCAGCGGTTTGCTGTGCCTGGCTCCCGCCACCTGACCTGGGCAGGAATCAAACCCACCACTTACACAGCTCTTAGCCAGCTCTTTATCTCACACACAGCTACTGGCAGGCCTGGGCCAGCAGGATGCTGACCCACACACACACACACACACATTCACACACAAGACTCATTTTACTGACTGCACCCAGTCCATAAACCAAACCTTAAACTAATCTTTATCTTCAACGCTAAACTGAAATCTGAACCTGATATTAATAATAAGTGGCAAAATATCACTGTGAGCACATTTAAGCCCTGTCAGTTATTAAAAAAAATAAGAGCAGCGGCACATCCAGGTACGTTTCCAACCAGTCGTGGTTCAAATTTGAGCGAATTTTCCAAAAAAAAGTCTATAAACCCGTGCTGTTTGAATATTCTCAAGAGGGTGGAACGAGGGCACATAATTAAAAGCGCACCAGGAGCTCTTCTGTACCTTTGGTGCATCGGGGCATTTTCGTCGCCACTTCCCTCCTAATATGGCATTTATGTTATTTTCATGAATTAATTTGTCGGCTTTAACACTTTTTCTTTATTTTTTTACAAGCATTTTGCTGGATCAAGGGAATGTAACACTAAAAACTTAGAGAGAAAGAACAGTCTTGTGTTTATTTCTTTTTCCATCACTGTATTTTTGCATCTTCTGTTTATGGATTCACTTTTTTGTTTAATTTTTTACCAGTTTTTCTGATTTATCATCGAATTCAAAGACCAGAACATGTAAAAAAAGAAAAAGTTCCCCTCCTCTTCTGTCTCTTCTCTAAATATTCAGACAAATTATCATGTGGGTGTTGTTGAGATCTGACACTATATTGTATTGAAAGCTGATCTGCTGGTCTGTGGGTGGTTGGTGTTCATGCGTGTACAGTCTGGTTTTAACTCCATATTCATGCGTGTATTTGCTGTCTACAGGCGTGTGTACCTACACTTAGGTGTGTGTGTATGTGTGTGACAAAGAATGTGTGAGTGTGAGAGTGTGTGTCAGTGAGTGAGACAGGCCAGAGGTAGAATGGTAGAATGCTGTATTCAGGGCATATTAAATGAGGGTTTTGTTCAGTTTGCTCCAGATGTTGAGTCTATGTGTTTTATTTTTACATTCTTGGCCTGCGGCCCGTATATATTTTGGATTGGCCGAGGAGTATATAATATCAGTGGAAAATGCTGCGGTCTGGTACCTTTTAAATAACATTTCCTCCTTTTTCTGCTGCTGTCCTGTTTTTCTTTCCATGTTGTCTTTTATTCGGGAATGAGGTTTGAGAGGTGATGTTTAGAAAAGCGCTGAAATGAGACTGGCTGCAGGGTTCAGGGAATCACTGGAGACCCCCACACACACACACACAGACACACACAGACAACGAGAGAAACCACACACACACACACACACACACACACACATAGCAAGCTGTCGGTGCTAAATTCAAGGAGTGGGTAAAGAGGAAGAAGTTAAGGTCTTAAATGAAGGAGGTCAGCCGGGCACTACAGCGTCTCGGGGTGGCCCAGATCGAGGTGTGTGTAGTGGGACATGGAGTCATACTAATGTTTGGCTGCCTCCCCTTTGGCCGGTGGAAGGCGTTATATACCAAAGGTGCTCGGGGACTCACATTTTGGACTTTGCTTTCCTTCATTTCTGATTTATTTCAGACCAAATCTGGGCCGAAGCGGGCTAAAATCTGCACAAGAGCAGTTAATGGAGTTGTAAAGCTGGGGTAGGCTCCAGGGAAATATAACCACAGGGCTTAAAAAGTTCTCCCTCTCTGTCTCTCTGCATGTGTGTGAGTGTGTCTCTCGCTCTCTCTATCCTGTGGTGGGCCCACTCCTGTTTGAAAAAAGCCGCAGTTCCCAGTCTGAGAAGAAAGTTTAGATCCCTCACATCTACTGCTCTCATGGTGGGCCCTGTCATCACAAAAACCCCTGCGTGTGCGTGTGTGCACGGTGCAGTTTGTACGCATGTTCCTTTCAAGGTGAAAACATGTTGTTTATCTAGCATGACTTGTCAGTGTGCGATCCAAAATGATCGACTCAGCTCTGAGCCGCTCTATGTTTCTATGTTTCTATGTTTATTAAGATCCCCATTAGCATCTTCTTCCTGGGCTTCCTGCCCAAAACATATACATGGAGACAATAAAAGAAGACACATTCACACTGGACAATATAAACATTTAAACAAAAAAACAAACAAAACAAAACAAAAAATGTCATGTCAAATTGTTAAATTGTTAAATTTTGAAAATACTGGAAGAATGTTATGTCAAAAATGTAACATGCAGAAAAAATGAATATGTGAGTATTGGGGGCGGGACTAGATAAGCTTTTGCTTCTCCCGCTTTCCCTTTCGGTCATGTGTATTGTATTAATTGGATTGAGATGATGTGTGATGATGATGACTAATTGACATGCCCGAAATGAACCAAATAAATAAATAAATATAGACATAGACATAAAACAACACAAACAAATAAATACAGACAATGTAGACCATATAGACAGATACAAAACCATATACAGTATACCCCAACAACATTAAATAATCCAATCCAATCCGCTTTATTTGTATAGCACATTTTAAAAACAACAAAGTGCTGCACAACAGATACAAAACAGTAAAATAAAGAAAGTTAAAGTTAAAATACAATAAATTAAAAGCATATAAAAGCAGATAAAACACTGAGAAAAATAAAAAATACACTAAAAGACAGACAGAGACCACACACGACATACATTCACTAAAACACAAATACATTCAATACATGACCGACACAACAACAAAATAACAAGACAAGACAGCTCCAACCAGGTTTCCATAATATAATAATACTCATCCTCAAATAATTGACTCTAACCCATAATAACCCATGTCCTTATATCAAGTACAACATCCTTTTTTAAACGTGCCGTATATACTATTCAGTTGTGTAATATAACTTGGCAACGAGTTCCATTCTTTCATTGCTCTGTACTGTATATGACTTTGTTCCTGGTTGATGTAGTTTATGTTTTGGTAAAATAAAACAACCTTCAGCTGCGTGTCCCGTTAAATAATTGTGTGTGTTGTTACTAAAAGAAAGTTTTTCATAGAAAATATACTGTATATGGACTCTTTGTAGTTAAAACAGTTAAAGAGTACAGAAGTCTATCTAGTTTTACATCAAACCAAGACAGAGACAGAGAGTCATGCATTCTTCTAATGTCGGTTCTCTCAGTGGCGTGTTAAAATCACACAATAGTTGCTTTGCATTCTCCACTGACATGAAGCTCTTCACACAAGTGATTAAAGGCAGAGGGATGGGAGAGGTGTGCCAGGCTGACAGCGCTCTCCCTCTCAGCCTGAGGATCCTCCCTCGGCTCATTGTCCTGCTATCTCCTCTACAGGTTTTTTGTAAGAGCAAAGAAAAACAGAGTTATCGAAATCGTGCAGCGGCCTCTTTTTTTTGGACCCCCCTCCCCCCTGCCCCCCCCCCTGAAGGAGTAGAGTGCACTGACCACAGAAGAAGAGCAACTCTCATCTTTCATTGTCGGCGCGGAGGGGTGAACGAGTGTTGTTGAATGGGAGAGGGGAGAGGTGGTGCTGCACTTCTGCCAGACAGAGGGTTGGAGGGCTGGTGGTGGTGGTGAGGAGGGGAGGGGGGGTCAAAGGTCAGCAAAGAGTAGGGGGGGGGGGCCTGTGGTGTGGTGGGGTGTGCAGGACGGGCAGTGAAGGACGAGGGAGTGAGAGAGAGAGACGGCATCTGGATCCAGGCCTTGTTTCCCAGCCAAGTTACATTTGTTTAGTCTGAAAGACAAGAGCGGAGAGGAGGCAGAGAAAATGTTAGGCCAGGAGAATAAAAGCAGTTCAATAACAGAGGTGGGTGGGAGGGGGAAAGGGGAGGGGGATGGGTGAGCAGGTGTGAACGAACGTGCACGTGTATGTGTGTGTGTGTGTGTGTGTCTGTGCAGTCATAACCTGCCTGGAAGTGCTACGTGACTGTGAGTTTGTCGGCATGAACGGTCCTGTCTGGTGGGCGAACGTTCGTATTTCCCGGTAAGATCTGGAGACAGTGAATGTGTCACAGAGGCAACCAACAGGTCACATAGACACACATACTCACAGTCAGTCAGTCAGAGTTTATTTATTTATTTAAAAGGATCCCCATTAGCTGATGCCAATAGCACAAGCTACAGTAGTCTTCCAAATTCCATACTTTTTCCAGACCCTAATTAACAGACTTCCCGGTAAAAAAAATCCAAATTATTTGTGATATTTGAGTAAATAGATGTGCATAATATTAAAAAAAATCATGCAATTTATCATATGTTTTCATTATTCTGAATGTGTATGCCATTATGTCACCAAATCATTTCCAGGAGATTGTAGCAAGGTACAATAGCGCATACAAAATAATTAACCCAAATAACTTCAGATGAGACCAAAGTAAACCCAGACAAGTATTAAGATAAATATATTTCCATACAATAGTTTCCATTTTCCATACTTTTCCAGACCTGGAAATGTACAAAATCAAATTCCATACTTTCCATACTTGCGTAGGACCCTTGCGTCTACACACTTATTGTCCTGCATGTTGAGCTTTATTTAGTCACAACCAGCACCACGAAAATAAGATCCAGGTTGTAGAAAACAAAACTCATCTAATGCTCAAGTGTGTGTGTGTGTGTGTGTGTGTGTGTGTGTGTGTGTGTTTGTTTGTGTGTCTGTGTGTGTGTGTCTAAAGATCTAACCTCTCTCCTACCCCTTCTCACCAAATTCAGGCCTCAGGGGAGGTCAGCTCCTCTTGACCTCTGCGTTCCACAGCCCGGCACCACAGCCAGGCCACACACACACACACACACACACACACACACACACATGCACCCAAACACTTCACACACACATATGGGCACAGATGCACACACACACACACACACACACACACATGGTGTCCCAGCTCGTAAACACCACTCTGGCCCAACACTAACAACACAACTCTGCACTGGGCAGAAACACAAAGAGAGAAATGAGTTGGCAGGAAAAATAATAATAATAATAATGAAAAAAAGTTGATGTGGAGAAGATGATGAAAATTAAACACTTCTCTCCAGCGAAGGAGGAGGAGGAAAGAAGAGGTTTTTTTTATTTATTTTTTTTTAAGTCTGCCAAGATTTCTTAAAGAAGCAGCCGGGGGAGAGGGGAGAACATGCATCAGACATGCAGTCATCCAGACGGAGCTCAGCGTTTTCACCTTCATGTTGCAGAATGTACAGATAGCGCTTTGTTTGCCTGGAATTCGCTTGTGTGATCCATGAGCATTCCCCGGCTCCTCACTCACCGACCTCTGACCTCTATATGCACACACACACGCACACACACACACACACACACACACACACACAGAGGCAGTGATGTGTATGTGGGGATTTCTAGGATATACAGTATACAACATTATGCACAGTCAGACGGACATTGTTGCCGCGGAGCCGGGCCTGATGCCAGCTTCTTCCTCTTATAAGCTCCCTCTGTGCATGTGTCTGTTCTTACAGTATACACATACATCCCTGTGTGTGTGTGTGTGTGTGTGTGTGTGTGTGTGTGTGTGTGTGTGTGTGTGTGTGTGTGTGTGTGTGTGTGTGTGTGTGACCGTGTGTGAGTAAATGTGAGGGCTTGACATGGTTAGTGGCAAAAAAATTTATAGGCAATTGCAGCTGGAGACCTATTGAACAGAGTAAAGTGAGTTTTTTGTGTTTCTTTTTTTTGATGTCAATCTATTTGGCTGGGCGACCTGTGACCCAGTGTCTTGTCTGTGACCTCATCAAAGAGAAATGAGAAAACAAGCATCCCTCTTGAGGACAGCGGCCATTCATCACTCCATCTTTGTCCCCTTTAGAGCCTTCTGTCCGTCATAAGGAGAAATCAATGTCTTAAAAGGACAGAGAGAGAGAGGGAGAGAGAGAGACAAAGATACAGACACAAAGAGCCAGTCTCTCTCTCTCACACACACACACACACACACACACACACACACACTGCCATAATGAAGTAGGCTACAATAAGAGAGAACCTGTGTGCCGCACATCTTATGAGTTAGCTGTGAGGCTGCAGCCATTGTTTGTTCTCAGAGTACTTGACCTTGTCATGAAAGGATGGAACAATTTTTTTTTTTTTACAGTGGTGCATTTAGAAAGTGAAAAAGAATAGACTGGTCTTATATTGTCCCTGCTGAAAGTTGTTTGTGACTTGAAGAGTATCTTTGAAATTCTTCTCCAAATGATCAAACATTACTAGTGTATACATAATGTGCAATTACCACAAATTTATCCTGCGCTTATTTCATGTATTGAGGATGATGTCGGCTGATTTTAAAGTGACTGTAAGCAGGAACAAGGAAGGTACCACAATATAATTTCACATTGTAACACTGATGAATTGTGAGACTTTTATTAAGTGTAAGCCTCTACCTACCTACCTACGCTCATCATGGTGAGTATTAAACCATTCGTCTCATCTGTGAGTCATTAGCTCAGTGGTCAGCTGCAGGATCTCTTCTGTGCATTCACTATTATATAGTAAAATTAGATCAAATCAACCTTACATGTGTTTTTTTGCACTGTCGCCTCACAGCAAGGGGGTTCTGGGTTCAAACTCCTTCTGTGTTGAGTTTGCATGTTCTCCCTCGTGACCCTACTGAGGATAAGAGGTATAGAAGATGAATGAATGAAAAGAAAATGTTTTTTTTAAAGGTTTTGTACCACAATAAGAGATATCAGATAGATAGATAGATAGATAGATAGATAGATAGATAGATAGATAGATAGATAGATAGATAGATAGATAGATAGTTTATCACCACCCTGTTTATAATAAACAGATTTCTGCATCAACAGTGGTTTAAAACGCCTGAAGTTGGTCAGTGGAGATTTGCAGGCTCATATTGTAAATATTGAACTTGGATCAATAATGTAAAGTAACAAACTCCACACATACTGCAAATAAATAAACATTCACAATGCGAATCTAAGAATGAGAGGTATTAAATGGCGTACATCTCATTCACTGTAAATTCCTGGAGTGGACTCTGTGTGTGACAGATGATATTTTGTTTCCTGGTGGAGGGTTAACACTTGAACGGCACTATGAATATTTTATTGGTTATACAGTTGACAGTGTGTCATTGGCATGTATAAACTATGGGAATGAATGCACATCAGTGTAAATAACTGTAAGTGTCCAGCCATGTGATATCCGTGGGGTCTGAGTAGTAGTCCTATCCTTTAGAGAAAGATCATTTGTCCTCTTCAATATTATCCATTGTGAATAACAATGAACACAACAGCTGGGCATGCACAAGCGCACAAGTGCTTGGCAAAGTTTTCGTGTCTGTTTTGTCTCCTCCGGCACCCTGTCCACATTTCTAATGCACAAAGAAAACACAGGCTGTTTGATTCATACCATCATGCATATGCATACCAAAGCACCGCTGCTGCTGCTGCTGCTGCTGTTGTTCCACTCACACATCCAACTCGTAGCTACTGGTGCTTATTAGATTACTTCATCAAACCTAAGTTGCATATTATCTCAATTATTCTAATAGTGCACCTACTGCTGCCTAAAGGGGGGAATGAGTTTGAATTTTAAAGCAGTTTCCAGACTGCAGCGATGTGATTCTGGAAATTGTATAATTTTTATTTCAGATTTGAGTCGGTATGCATAGTTAATGTCCACTTACATGACCATGAGAGGTGGAAATGTACATTTGGTGGCAGTTGTATCACAATAGTGGGTCACAGAGTGCTCATTCCACTGTCAAATGCCATAACCCAGGAGCATAGAAAATCAAGAATACAGACACCAGCATTCTGCCTTCACAATGAATACCTGCAAACAATAGATGACATTGAGGGATCCTTTAACAGTTGGCCCTCATACAGCAACAGGCTTTTTTTTTTTTTTTTTGAAGAGTCTTTCCCGCTAGTTTCTATTTAGCCAGACTGCGGTAAGTTAACGAGTTAGAAGAAACCATTCAATGAGATGCATTCCTCAGTATGTCATATGCTAGAAATAACTTAAATAATCTCCTCAAAGATTACATTTTATTTGTCTGTAGTGGCAAATTTGAAACCTTGGGGAGAGCGACGGTCACTGAGAATACAGGTTACCTTGGTACCTAGCGCCCTGCCGTCCATCACTGCTGCTTACTCCATGTTGACAGGTGAAAGAGCAGCAGAGTGAATACAGATCTTCAGCATGAGAGAAACCAGAGTCAGACTCATAGAGTTGGTTGTGCAGCCTGAGACACGTATGATGTAAACGTATGACGTGTTATGAGCGTTTGTTTCAATGAGACTCATTAAATTAAATTATTAGCAGATATATCAGAATGATTAGCATAGTTAGCATCTTTTGTGCCCCAATTATCTGCTGCTCATCTGCTGCTCTTTGCATTGATAAGGTCTTGAGTTTCATTTGCCCGTCCCCAGGTTGATGGAATTGGATCTTTATGTATGTGATGTATGAATCTCAGGCAGTGTGAGACTCTTAAGGTGGAAACAGACAGTTGTGATGATAGCCTAAAATTCCAAGGCAGAAGATTTGAATCAGGAGTGGTTGACAATACGGGTTACCTGCATTTCCAATCCCACCTACAGTTTATGTTGAAGCATGTCTTTTAGCTAAAGTAAAACCCTTAAGGCCATTCATGCCTTAATTAGCTCGAGGCTTGATTACTGTAATGCACTCCTTCCAACTTGTGCAAAATGCTGCTGTTTGCCTTTTAACCATCTCTTGGTTTGCTTCCAGTGAATTTTAGAACTAATTTTAAGATTTTAATGTTTCTTTTCAAAGCCATTAATGACCTTGCCCCGGTTTATTTATCTGAGATTTTAACTGTCCGTAACCACAGTAGGGCACCGTGTTCGTCTGGCTAAGATCTTCTCCAGGTCCCAAGGTCAGAATTTAAGCTGCAAGGTGACCAAGCTTTGCCCTCCAAAGTCCTTTTTATTTAGGATGGTGTTTACCGCTGTGTCTCTCTTCTTTAGTCTTTTTATGTACCTTTTATGATTTTATGGCGACAAGGCCTGTCCCAATTGGAAGGCTCCTCCAAACCTCCTCCTACAAACAGATCCAGCCTTCATGCTTGTAGGAGGACACACCACGCCTGTCCTTCGTGGCCTCCTGTATCCCAAGATTCTTTGCGTGCTGTTACTTAGCCACCTAGCATGCTAGCTATCAGAATATAGAGAGCCTAAGCGGAAATAGGAAGTAACGCTCGCCATGGGACCTCAATTCGGAAAAAATCTCCATGTAAATGAACAGGAGTCAAAATTTTATTTTGTGATCTGATTGAATTGTGCCATGAGAAAAAAAAAAGACCTCTACCTGTTTAAAACATCGAGTTCCATGGCAAGAAATCAGCAGTTTGTTGTAAAACTGTTATAAAATAAAATTCCGAAAATCCGTAACCAGAAAGACTACAAGTCACCCTTTCCCGTGTCAGCTACTCCACAGCCTGTTACTGTAGCGGTCTTCACACAAAATAAATTCTTCTGTTGCCGTTTTACGACAAACTGTTGATTTTATGGCATGAAACGTGATAGGTTACGGTTATGTATTTCTCTCATTACACAATTCAATCGGATCACGAAATAAAATTTTGACTCTCATTCACTTACATGGAGATTTTTTCGATTTGAGGTCCCATTGCGAGCTTCTCCTCCGCTTCCGCTTAGGCTCTCTATTGATGCGCTCTGTAGCCGTGGTAACCTGGCTTAGCGGCTGGCGTGGTCGCCCAATGAGCAGGGCTCTGCTGGCCACAAAGCCTGAGGCGAGGAGCTGAGTGGCCATTGGAAGTGGAAGAAAAGCAGTGACTTTCAAATGTTTAACGTAAGGACATGGATTGCGTTCGGGCACAATCAGGAAATGCTCCGAAGGCCAGAGCGTTGCATTTACCAACAGTTGACAAGGCCGCCAGAGGTGCCTCCGAAGGATCACAGCTATTGGATACTATGGATTTCACTGTAAAGCACTTCACCTTTGGTTGTTGTAAAAGGCTGATTGACTGATGAAGAGCCGATGACCAGAAGCTCTTCTGTCCATCTTGTGTGTACAAACAAGTGCCACGCTGTGAATACCTTCCCGTCTGAAAGTATGTGCGCAGTTGAAGTAGAATTTTTAATTAGAAATGACAAGAAAATGTCATCACTCTGAGAACTTTCATTGAATTTCGCCTGCAGCATTGATTCTTAACACTAGAAAGCTTTGTGTGAATGTGGCCACTGAAGCCTACACATGTGTTCAGCTGTGGAATAGGAGAGCCGAGTATAAAGAGCTCTAATACTAAGTCCCAATGCAATAGCAAAATGTGAAAAAAAAAGAAAAAGAAAAAAAAAAGTGCTACCTTTGTGTTTCTTACCTGTACAGTCGACTGGAAGACTCCTTCAATAACCCACTTTTCCTCCTGGCTGAATAGCGTCTTTCACCTGAGAGAGAAAACTGCCTGTAAACTCACCAGAAGTTGCCGTAACTTGCTATTAAGACCATCTCAAAGGTTTCTTCTTTCTTTATATTCAAACAAGAATAAGAGCACTCCACATAGTTCAGGTTTACTGTGATGTGTGAAGATGTAGCGATGCCTCATGTTGCCCACTAGGGGCAGGATTCTCACCTCGGTTATATCATGTTATCATATCTGTTAGCGTTAAAACATTTTTTTTTTTTTTTTTTACCACGGCATTGTTTGAATTAAGCGTATATGCATGGCTTCAAGTTTTCAGTTGGAATTGCTAATAGGACATCATTCATGAGTGGGTTTAAAATTGTGCGTGATGTGTGTGTGTATGTGTGTGTAGCACCGTACTGTAATGGATCAGTATGAATGCCTCGTTAGCAAGCGCCACCAAAACCCTGTAGGCCCTTCAGA
Source organism: Trachurus japonicus (assembly GCF_045865225.1). Taxonomy (NCBI): domain Eukaryota; kingdom Metazoa; phylum Chordata; class Actinopteri; order Carangiformes; family Carangidae; genus Trachurus; species Trachurus japonicus. Next base: position 6,635,913 of record NC_140911.1, read on the forward strand.
ATATGAGTACCATTTTAGAGAGCAGCTTTTGCTGTCGCATTCTAACCACCACTTACACAATACGTTCTGCTCACACACACATTCACACACACACACGTACACACACATTAGCCCACGCACATACACTCAACAAGCACTTGTGTGTGTGGGCAGCTGGCTGAATTGATGAAACGGGGATTCTGCATCCTCTGGGGAGCAGAAACACACCACTCTGTTTAGCATCAGAAAGGCGACATTCACTCTTTTCATCTGAGAGGTGAACTGAGGAATGCCCTCAAGGTGTGGATGGAGGGGTAAAGATGGTCGCAGGGGCAGGGGCAGGGGCAGAGGCAGGGGTGGTGGTGGTGTGGGGTGTAGATGGCCGGCGTGCCTCCCTCTCCCTTTCGCCGCTTTTCCTCTTCTCCTCTCTCGTCTACAGTAACTCCCTCCATCCTCCCAGGAGGCAGAAAACGGTGGTTACCACTGTACACGGCGGGGGATCTTCCCCCTCTGCCTCTTGTCTTTCTGTCATGTCCCTGTTTTGTTTGTTCTCTCTTGTTTTTCACCTCTAGCCCCCCCCCAACCCCAACCCCCTCCCACACACACACACACACACACATCGTCTTTCCTATTTCTCTTTTTTTATTATTATCAAACAAAATGGCACTGAAGGAGCACCACAGACATGCATTCACACGCACGCATGCAGACACAGGTAGCAAAGTTTTTCCTGGAGTTTTCATAGCGAAAGCAAACAAAACATAAAACGGCGCTAACGCACAAGAGTGAGGGTGGTGAGGAGGAGGAGGAAGAGGAGGAGGAAGAGAAGAGAGGGAAGTTATTTTCTCTGGTTTTTGAGGCTGTGCTGCGTGTACTTCTGACAGGTGGGAGGGGGAGATGAAGCGTGCATTGTGTTCGCTTGCTAATTAGCATTGTTAGCGGGGCCCATCCGCTGTGAATGGCAGAGATAGTATTAGTGAGGTTTGTGCACAGTGAGCGGTGCAGATAGTGGAGGAGAATGGAGCGTGGTGCGGGCAAGAGCTGTATATGCTAACACTACATTAGGTCTGATAAAGTTGCAGGTCTTTAATGGACTCAGCAGGGGTGTTAGGGGGGGAGGAGGGGGCTATGGGGGGGTGGGCAAAGAAGTGCAAAGAACTGTACACCAGTCTGCTTCAGGCTTTTCCCTTTAAATACTCTGAATTCGACCTCTGTGGAGCTCATAAACCCACAGTGACACACGCAGCAGATAATGAGCCATTGTGTGTGTGTGTGTGTGTGTGTATGTGTGTGTGTGTGTGTGTGTGTGTCTTTTCAAAAGATTTGGGTGTAGTGGTGATTTGGAGATCAGACTTCTCTCCTTTCACCTTATCCTTGAGGGTCAGGTTACACACAAGGTGTAGCTTACAGGCCACTGGCTAAATGAATAGTCTGGTTAGAGTAGGACTCGTATTACAAACACACACACAGGCTTTTGATTCTTTTGTATAAAAAGACAAGCAGCAAGTGATGCATTTTTGTGTTACAGATTTATACGTATGTGTGAATTCATATGTGTGTGTGCGTGTGTGGGCGTGCACTACACAGACCCAGGAGGTCACATAAAACTGTCAGCATCATCCAATCACCCAGTTTTTTCTATCCTGCCCTTTACCCCCTCCCTTCACTCCCTTCCACTCTCTTCATTTCATCCCCTCCAGTGTCAAGAAAAGGCCCTTGAGACTGTATTGCACTCTCTTTCTAGGTAATACACACACACACACACACACACACACATGCACACACATCCTCTCTAAAGGACCCCTAAGGGAGAGGACCATCAGAGCAGTTTGGTGGGACGGCAGGCATATTGTCAGGGGTGGAGTTTTCAAACAGAAACATCTCTCCATCCTCTGAATGGGCAGACGGGTGCGAGTGAAGGGGGTGATGAATATTAAATAACGGCTAATGGTCGACACCCACCTCTTCCCCCTCCCCCTCCCCTGCCCCCCCATGAGACTCTGGGGATCACTATGACATGCACGGCGAGTCACATGACTGATGCAGCCTCTTACTAGACGTAGCAGACGGTGCTAGCTGCTGCTGTTAAATGAAGCGGAGAGACCGGTGGCGGCGGCAGCAGCAGCGACGACGACTGTCCATGGAAGTTAGAAATTGGTGAAAGTCGCAATATGTTATTGATCAAAATGTATTAATAGAAAACATTACAGTCTCTCATCTGACCAGTTTATTTAAATTTTTTACATGGGAGTCACAGAAATTAGTAGAGCGCAGGTTTTCAAAAACTTTGTAAGTAAACAAATCATAGCTGAATAAAGGGCTATTATACATAATTAGCCCTAACGCCTAACCCTACAGTATAGAGATAGATAGATAGATAGATAGATAGATAGATAGATAGATAGATAGATAGATAGATAGATAGATAGATAGATAGATAGATAGATAGATAGATAGACTTTATTGATCCCAAGCTGGGAAATTACAGTGCAGCAGCAGCATTACACACAGTGACGATAACAACATATAGGATAAGAATATAAAGAACAAACTATACATAATAAAATAGCAAAATAATTACATTACATTATTAATTTATGCAAAAATATTTATGCAAATAATCAGATTTTGGCTGTAACTGAAAACCAACGGCACAAACATGTCACTAAAAAAACACAAAATAAAATGATAAGATAAATCTTTATTGTCCGTTTGCACAGAAGTAAATGTTGCACCACAGGCTCCACAATCCTCACATTTCCACATGACACACAGCTCAAACACTCCTATTAAAAAAAAAAAAAAAAAAAATCATTACAATATAAATAATAAAAAAAATTTAAAAACCCGGCCAAAATGTCAGTATTTCGAAAACATCTGAACATCTTCTTTCATGTCGGTCCTCCTCTTCCTCCCCCTCAGCTTCGGCGTGAAGTGGCAGTGACCACAGAGTTTGTGGGATTGAAAAGTCAATGATAAAATTCACGGTGGGCTCCGGGGTTGTCGTGTTCGCACAGAGATGTCACTTACCTTTACACACACACATGGTCGATAAGAAGGACTTTACGCCGATTTAAATGTTGTAGTGCCTTTTTATAAAAATAAAAAAAACTGCACCTTTTTCACAGATTCGGCAGCTGGCTCCTGCTGCACTTGTTTTGAATTTTGATGTAGCTTATTGCACAGCACAGGTGTTGCCATTGACTTGTCCTTGTATTTTGTACATCAATTGCACAACTATAGAAATCCTATTTTCATGGATGGTCACATATTGCGTTCTCGCTAAGGCCACGTTCAGACAAACAACTGTACCCCATACACCCCCCCCCTTCACCCCCCCATTCATTTTGAGTGAGGCCACAGCTCTGGCCCAGTGGGAGTGGTTCAAAAGTACGTGGTGGCGTGATCTAAAAAACACACTGCACAGGCAATCAAATACCAGCAAGTGCACATTCCTCTTAGAAGTTCACCTGTGCTGTTTAACTGTTTCTTCAACTGGTCGCCCACTTCCATATTTCATAGTCTCCCTGGTTCCTCCTGGAGTTTGATCGCCGTTGGATCAGCTGGAGGAGCCACGGAGTCCAAGTCCTGGTTTAAATTCCACTGCCACAATTACAACATGCACTTTAAAGGGACAACGAGGAGTTTGTATTTGGTTATAAAAGAGTCTCTTATTAATGTGGATGAATCTACGTTACCCACACTTGTTAACGGGTCCATTTTCGATAAATATATCGTTTTGTCTTTATAGTTTTTTTGATATTATTATTTAGTGGTGAACTTGCCCAGCATTTCCTACTTTCGGTTTTGCGGATGCTGGCCGGCGGGTCATGGGAATAACGCCGCCGAATCGCTGTTTATGGTCGGAACTACGACGGTATCTGATCGTCTTCGAACCTCCAACTTGAAAACATTCTTTTCTCTTTCGTCCATCTTGCGCCGGTCTAAGAATTTCACCGTGCGCGCAGAGGCTCATGGGAAATGTACACTTCGCTTTCCAAAACTCCTCGTTGTCCCTTTAAATGTTTATCGAAATAATACAAAAGAATGAAATGAACACTCAGAATCGTGCCGACAGCAACTTCCTCTAATCACCTCTGGGGTGAAAGTAAAAAACCTTTAAATGTGTATTGAGTCTTGAGTGAGAGATAAAGAGAACGATAAACAACATTAGAAGACAGAACAAAACACTGACACACATTTTCTCATCATAATGATCATCATCATTTTTTTTTTTGTCACTGTGGCAGCTATACGCTGCAGGTCTCTAAAGTGCATTTCAGCTTGAATTGGAAAAAAAAGAGCTCAGTGTTACACTTTCATTTGCTTTCACTGAACCTGATGTAACCTCTGTCTTTCTTCTCTGTCAAGTTGCTCATTTAACCAATGCCTCTAAGATTATTTAATGGTTCATTTATATATATATATATATATATATATATATATATATGTATATATATATATATATATTTTTTTTTTTTACAGAAAGGAAATCTGCTTATATATGTCATTAAAAACGAGAGAATCGGAGTCCTTTGAGAGGCCGATCAGGCGCCGCCGTGCTTTGTGTGGAGCCCACTGGTGAAGTGAGGAGCACCGTCTCATCGAGGACGGCACCACAAGTTGCTTCATTTGAATGGTGCGTGTGTGAGATTATAGTTTACACTGGCTTTTTGGCTCTGATGAGCCACTTCCCTCATTATCCCCAACTTCAGTGTATTACAAATCCCCTCAGATAACAACATGTTGCAGGCCTCTATCATCCTCATACAGTTACAGCAGAGAGAGGAGCATTTCATTACACTGTCACCAGTCGTAATCCTCCGACCGGCGGCGCGCGGCCCTGCTGGAGCATCAAACAGATGACTCGGAAACAGGAAGAGAGGGGGGATGATGAGGGAAGGGGAGGGAAGGGGGGGTGGCGTAATGGTGCATGTTTGTAAATAATCTCTCTGTCACGGTGGTAAATAGCAGTTTATTTAACAAGCATCACATCACAGGAGCACTTTCACCCTCCGCCGCCCCGTCTCTTCTTCTTCTTCTTTATCCCTCTCTCTCTCTCTCTCTCTCTCCTTCCCTCCTCTCGTCTCGGGCGCTGCGGTTACAGCAGAGCATTAATAATAATAACAATGATAAACAGAGAAGAGAGATAACCACAGTGGTGTGTGTATAAGAGGCCCTCGCGCTCAGCCAGCTTACAGTGCTTAGCCCCCATTAAAGATGGGATGCGGCGGCGGGGTGGGAGGGGGCAGCAGGGAAATAAGAAGCTGTTATTTTGCATGATATTAACCACATGAAAGCGCGCGGCTGCCGAGGACAGTAAAAAGTCACAGGAGAAGAAGACAGAGAGGGAGAAAGAGAGAGAGAGAGGGAGAGGCTTTCTTGGAGGAATAATGTAAATAGCGGCTGGCTGAGTTATCGGGCACAGCACTGTCAGACATGTGTGCATGCATGTGGTGCCTGCCTGCGAATGTGTGTGTGTGTGTGTGTGTTATCATACGCAACGCTGTCAGACGGCCCATTGTTTGGGAAGCGATAAAAGGCAATTTCCCAGAGTCCCTTGTAGAACCACACGCTCGGCTTAATTTGAGGGCCATTTTCCGTGACAGTGTTGACAGTTTATACATCTCTCTCCCTCTCTCTCCTGCATTCCCTCGCTTCCTCCGCTCATCCTTCCTGTGTATATATGTGTGTGTGTGTGTGTGTGTGTGTGTGTGCTCACTTTGTAGTAAAGAAGCTTGTATTCATGTCTGTTTTTATTAGTATCTCTTCTCCCCCCCGTGTTTGGCATATTCCCTTTGAGGAAGCAACAATACCTGATACTCTAATACCTGTCAATGCACACACATATACACACACACACACACACACACACGGAGCCCTACATGTCTGATGGGAATGTTTTTCCCCTCTGCTCTGTCTTAATCTTGCCCTGACACAGAGCATTGTGAGCTGTGCTGCGCTGCCATCAGAGGAGAGCATGTCCTCTCATCATCCTGAGAGAGGGGCCTATTAGAGGAGCTGAGGATGATGGGAGGCAGGGAGGAGAGAGGGAGAGAAGAGAGGAGATCGCAGGTTCAGGGCAGGATAATTGACACGGAGGCTCCTATTGCCTGCGGAGGAGGTTTTTTCTCTACAATGCCGTTAGTGAGAGAGCAAACAAGACATTGTGCATAAACACACACACATAACACACACTAACTGACACACACGTGTACAGTACATCCACGCACACACAAACAGTGAACAAACAGCTCACTGTTCTGTTTGTGTGCTGTGTGTTGTGTTGTGTGATTTGCACTGGTTGCTTAACTCCAGGCCTTGAAAATGACACTGAAGCCGAACGAACGAAGAAGTGAAAACTTTTTTTATTTCCACCTTTTTGCTGCATTGTGTAGCTAAATGATGGATTTCAGATGAAGTATTTCATCAATTCTGAAGGGAAATCGCAGCGTTACAACAGCCACAAGTCACATGAAATACAAACACAAGAGCAAGGTAATGAATCAAATACGACAAAAAAAGCCAAATATTATTAAAAAAAATAACAGATTAAAAAAGCTGAGACCAGGATCTGTAATTTTATGTAGTATAGTCTTGATACTGACGTAAACTCTCACACATTCCTTTATTAGAAATTTCCTGTGCATGGCAACAAAACCTCCAAATAAAACACCAAAAATTAGAGGCACATTTTGATGTGACACCTCTGTATCAGCAGGACGTTACTCGTCTGCACCGCAGTTTCATGATGTGGCATCACCGTGGTTACGGTTCGGTCAGGTTTACACACAAAAACCAGATGGTTGGGGGTTGGGTTCAAATAATCTGTAATTCCTATAGTCATAGCAGTAGGTTCGTTACCTTTATTTGTCGGTGCAAGCTGTTTTTAGAACGGCAGAGCAGAGCCGTGAGCTGCTCAGAGCTACGCTACGGAGGCTAATGGTATTTCTTGGTTTCCCTCATCAAACTCATCAAATACACAATCTAACAACTCCACAACGCTCTTGTGGACAAGTTGTGACCTGCACATTCACCACACTATGAGATAATAACACAACGTTACCAGTCAGAGTTGTTTTAGAGGAAAATGCAGAGACTGCTTGCTGAAAAACTGCTCCCGATGGGAACGCACATCAGCAGTTTTGCATGGGGGCGATCGGACCGTATGAGTTTCGCTTTTACCGTGCACTGCAGTCATGCATGCACGCTTCTGTGTGTGTAATAACGGAGGAAGTGCGCTATGCGGAGATGAATGAACGGAACAATATTGCGTTGGTCGAGCCAAAAGCCGAAAAATCTATTCGTGGCGGACGTAATTTATTGGCCGGCCACAGAAAGGTGATGTTTGTTTGGATGTCTTTCGAGCATCAAAAAGTACGGCCGGGGAAGCATATCAGCTACATACGCGCACGGACCTTTTTAAATCACAAATTAACAGAGTGTGAATGGAAATGCCACTACAAAGTAATTCTACACTTCTAATAACACAAATGCTAAATTAGACGACACATAACAGTAAAAGCTGAGGAGAAAGTGCGACGCCATTTTGCTTTGATGTAATTCCGACCGGGCTGCTTGGAACCTACCCGAATTCCCGAGACGGAGGTTGGATGTTTCCGAGTTCCGAGTGCAATCGAACGCAGCATTAGTTTACCTCTTTGGGTTGGACCAAATTCCGGGTCTTTGGTCCGGACCGTGGTCCAGGGGAGCTTTCAGGCCTGTTAGCATGATTCGGATCAAACAGACAAGTCTGAAAGTCTGGACTGATGTGAAGGCTCTTACTCATAACTTGACGTATGTGTGAGGTTTTCAGCAGGACAGGAACACAAACATACATGTAACCTCTGATGCTGATTGTTCAGTCTGTAGAGTTGTGGAGGTCTAACGTCGCCCCTGAACTCAGCATCCGGACCGTGGAGACTCTGTGTTGCTTCCGTTGCATCCACACATGATAACTATCTTTGGCAGTTTTTCTTTTTGCAGGCCTGCAGACCTGTTCAAAGGCTGGATTAGACCGTACAGCGGCTGTTGCATGTCTTCCTCTAAGCCTCCAACTCGAGTAGCAACAGCAGAGTAGCTCAGACAAAGATAAAGCAGCAGCGCGGCTATCTGCTTACCATAATCTATAACCTATAAAAAGAGAAGAAAAGACTCCTGGCCGTTCGCTTCCTTAACTCTGTTATCATTCTTCAAAGCTGAGCTCTCCTGCTTTCTTTCCCGCTCCAAGGCTGTTTTATTGTATTGTCATGAGGAAGTATTCTTATTGTATGTATTTTATTATTGTTACATTTCATTGTCTGTGGAGAATTCCCCACACTGGTGGTCTGGTGAACAAAAGCAACGAGGTGGGTTTGATAAAGACGCACATTTTAAGTTTTGATGGGGCACTATCTGCCCTTTCTGTGTGATAAGTCAGTCTCCGGTGAAAAGTGGATTAAAAAAAAAAGAAAAAAGTGTATTCAGTCTCATGAAGTTGCAGACAGCAGAAAAAAGGCCAAATACCATACAGTCTTTAAATAGTAACATAAAAAGTTTCCTTTATTATCTAAAACCAATAACTTTGAACGTAACAGACACATTATATTTTATTATATCTGTGTTGTTTGGAAGCACACTCTCCTTTCCTTTCCTTTCCTCTCCTCTCCTCTCCTCTCCTCTCCTCTCCTCTCCTCTCCTCTCCTCTCCTCTCCTCTCCTCTCCTCTCCTCTCCTCTCCTCTCATGCTTTGTCCTCTCCGCTCCTCTCCTCTCCTCTCTTCCTTACTTCCTCTCCTCTCCCCTCCTCTCCTCTCCACTCCTATCATGCTTTGTCCTCTCCTCTCCTCTCCTCTCCTCTCCTCTCCTCTCCTCTCCTCTCCTCTCCTCTCCTATCATGCTTTCTCCTCTCCTCTATACTCTTATCTTCCTCTCCTCTCCTCTCCTATCATGCTTTCTCCTCTCCTCTCCTCTCCTCTCTTCCTTCCTTCCTTCCTCTCGGTTACAAATGGCCCCACGTAGGAAATGAGAGGATTGTTATTTCAAACTTAATAATGTTACACGACTCCATCAAGACAACACTGCTCTATCAAACTCCCACAATCTCCAGAGATAATTTAATCACCAAATGCCAAACTGCCACGCCACATTTAGGTGTAATTTTCATCCATGCAAAGGTAATTTGTTTCAGTATTATGAATTAATTAAAGCCTAACGAAGATGGAGAAGGCTGTAGAATGTCTAATCAACAGGCCCTTGAAGACTGATTGATTGTCTCTCCTCCACGCTCCGGCCTATCGTGCTTTGTCCTCCTCGCTGTCACGTCTTCGGTTGCTCTTTTTTCTTTCTTTTTTTTCCTTCCCTCATTCCTTTACTTTTCTCTCACACTGTCTCTGACTCTCTTCTTCTTCTTTCTGTCTTTACTTGTTTGTTTATCATAATTGAGATGTCACAAACACGAAGGTGTGGCTGCAGATTTTTACTTTCCAGCAAAACAACTTCTGCACTGTGTCACATTTAATTAATTCCCTTGCAGCTTTTTTTTTTTCCGGTTTCGAATGCTGCGTGGTATTTGTTGACATTTACCCAGCCCTCATCACCGCGTTCCTTAATCCTATACAGTATATGTCCGAGTGAAAATGCATCAGGGTGGAGCCACGTGTCACTCAATCATTCTTGCAGCTGCTTGTCCCAGGGGCCTGGGACTTTGTTTTCACACACACACACACACACACACACACACACACACACACATATGTACAAGCCGCGGGGGGAATCTGAAAGCGTCCTTTTCACCCCTAAACACTCACTCACAGACGTACAGCCGAGCAGAAAACACACTACGCCATAAATCAAAGCTAGAACACGGTAAAGTCATATGCAGACAAGCCCTTCTCACGCACACACCACACATGTCAGGTGTTATCTGTGTTCAGATCTGCAGGCCTCTGCACACACACATATATATATAAAAAAAAAAAAAAATGCTCACGCCCAGACACATACAGTAAATACAACAAATGCCTTCTCATCTACCAATAACAACATACTTCACATCCAGTCCTTGCTAATGTAAATATTTGTCCAGCGTGTTTGAGATATTCAGGGTGTGCTACGTGGCTGAGACAAAAGCCTCCAGGTTTGACAGTGTTTGAGTCGACCTGGGTTATAACAGTGGAGTGAATGAAACCCGTGACACGGCTTTTGCAACCGTCACAAACACACACAATCAGGGGGGGGGGGATGACGAAAATGCTGAAAAGGGAGAGTGTCTCAACTTTCAGCCTGAGTCATGTGCCCGACGGAGGGAAAAGGTGAGCGCAGACAGAGATAGCTGTAGGTGCATTCCTGTACTCTACTGTACTGTACAGAGAGAGAGAGAGAGCGAGAGAGAGAGGGAAAGGAGGGGAAGCGGGGAGGAGGGTGAAAAAAAAGAGAGAGAGAGAGAGAGAGAGAGGCTGGGGTCAGAGAGAAACTGGTCGAGCTGCGATGAATCAACTCTGTAAAACAAACACTGCGTAGTCTGTTTGTGTGTGTGTGTTTTTTTAGGGCTCTGTGAGGCACCATGGGAAATGCAACAGGGAGTGTCACCAGACAAACAAGACCAAACATCATAACCCAGCTCTCCGACAGGCCTGTGTTTAAAAGGTCAGTTCACAGGCATCATACCACTGCAGTAAAAGGAGCTGCACGCCTTTTGCAGTTACTGAAGCTTCAAGCTCTTTTTTTCTTTTTCCACAAATTAATAAACTTTGAGCTGCACAAGCAAAAAATCTACTCTCCTTCATTTTGCTCGGGGGTGGCAGGTGTGTCAGTCAGGAGAGTGGGATCTGCTTTTCAACACAACATCTTTATCAGTGTGATTCATGTGGAGCTGAATCTTCACGTATTTTTAGTGTTGGTTAATTTAGTGTTGACCCTGGTCGCTGGTAGAAACAGCAGTGCAACAGAGAAACAGCTGGTTTTATGTGTGCACAGTGCATCTTCGCAGTCTTACAGTGTGTTGACATGTTACCTTTGTCTTGATGCTGTGCAGACTGACGGTTTCTGCAGTTGCTCAGAAGGGAACCAGGCTGCAGGGCTGCACAACTGATCACAATATGGTGCGGGTGCAATGACCAAATTGCTAAACATGTATTACACCATTGTTGTGAATCGGTTGCACCATGAGGGTTGTATTGCTTCATAGTCCTGGAGAACAAATCAATCATAAGACCCAATAACACCGAACATAATTTACTGTTAAATTTTTTTTTTTTTTTTACGTTAAAATAGATAATAAAATGACCACATTCCAACATTTTTTGCATGTGGTGCAGCCTCGTTGCAGTGTCATGCAGCAATTCCATCAAGAAAAAACGATTTTTCTTGTTTTGTATGAGTGTTTTTGGTGAACGATAACTACCTGTACTAACCTGACAGTCTTTCTTAAAACAACCACCACACCTCTCGCCAGTTGAAAGATTTTAATGTGAAACGGCTGTCCTCTGAAATGTTTGGTCTACATCAGCAGTGACTTCATACAGCTCCAATGAGGCAAAGAGAAACACTAACAGTGGACGACGTGTCTGCATCTGTCCCTCAGTTTGAATCCAGAGCAACTGTCTGATCCTGACACTGATGATGATGATGATGATGATGATAAAATCTAGAGAGATCTATAATTCTTAAATTCGAGTCTGGTCTAATTTAAAGGGATAGTTCAACATTTTGGCAAATTGGCCCATTGCCATATTCCCTATTGCAATTCCCAGTATTCCCAGTGCAAGCTATTTTTAGAAAGGTGGAGCAGAGCTGCAAGCTGCTCAGAGCTACGCTACGGAGGCTAATGGGATTTCTTGGTTTCCCTCATCAAATACACAATCCAACAACTCCAAAACGCTCTGGTGGACAAGTTGTGACCTGCACATTCACCACGCTATGAGATAATAACAGAACGTTATGAGACAGAGTTGTTTTAGAGGTAAATGCAGAGACTGCTTGCCGAAAAAACTGTCCCTGAAGGCAACACGCATCAGCGGTTTTGCATGAATTTACCTCTAAAACAACTCTGTCTGGTAGGTCACAACTTGTCCACCAGAGCGTTTTGGAGTTGTTGGATTGTGTATTTGATGAGTTTGATGAGGGAAACCAAGAAATCCCATTAGCCTCCGTAGCGTAGCTTTGAGTAGCTCACGGCTCTGCTCCGCCGTTCTAAAAACAGCTTGCACCGACAATTAAAGTTAACGAACCTACTGCTAAGACTATAGGGATTATGGCAATGGGCCAATTTGCCAAAATGTTGAACTATCCCTTTAATCTTAGCCGTAAATATAATATGCAGCGAGATGCGCTTTTCTTAATATTGGACCCTGTTTGCCTCTGTCAGATATGGACGTGTGTGTGTGTGTTTGTGTCTTTGTGCACACAGAGTTGAAATAACCAGGGGATCTCCTGCTGTTAATCACACTGTGGCGACAAGAAGCAGATGACCAATTAAAAAAATCTTGGGCAAATACCCAATCAGAGCCGTGGAGGGTTCTCCACTCCACGTTCACAGCCCCTCTGCCTCTCTCTCTCCCTCCCCCTCTCCCTTCCCTCCATCACCGAGAGCGACAGGGGTCCCTCCACCGACACGCACGCACACGGAAAGAAATTGTGCATGCACGCACACATGAACGCAGCGCACCTTATTACTCTTTATTAATCTGCAGGGCGTTAATTGAAACCCCCCTGAGCCTGAGCCATACCTGCATTCCCTCTCTCATTATCAGTCAAGGTGCCTTTGGGGGGGACAGAGAGGGGGTGGGGGTGGGGATGGTGGCGGCAGAGGAAGGGGATATACAGCGTCTCCTGTGACGGACCGGTTGGACATCCACAGATCTGACTGGATTCAACTCAGAAGCCAGTTGCCGTTTGCTTCCATCAGTGGGGAGAAAAAAACTATACGCCTGGAGGCAAATGAGTGAATCAGTAGTGTACAGTATGTGCTCAGGTTGTTAGTGGTGGCCTCCCCCCTCCCCTCCAATCAGATGTGACCAGATCAGGTGCATGAACACTCATCAAACACATAGACTGTAAAAGAATGGACATAGCACCTGTGACGTTACCCATTGGTTTGGGGGAGTCTGTTTTGTGCCTGTACTACGGGGATTTGAACTGTGCCATCTTGGATTTTAGGTGGAGTCTACTTGCCATATTCGGAGAGGTGCGGCGGTTAGCCGGCTGAGAATCCACCCACTGAACTCGGAGCAACTAATTAACGGCCGGTAAACTGTCTGTGAACCTGTCACTCAACGTAATTTATGCACAAATTTGAAGCCTAAACAACACTAAAATGGTTGTGGTACAAAAAAATTCACCCCCCTCAAAAAAAGAGACCAAAAAAATAAAATGTACCAGGCTGTGAATATGTTTTTTTAAGCTGTAAAGTCGGCTATTTTAACATGGGGGTCAATTGGAGTTGCTCCCTTCTGGAGCCAGCCCCCAGAGGCCGGACGGGAACTGCAGCTTTTTGAACGTGGAAGTGGTCTTCACTTGGAGAACCCACAACTCCCCCCTTGATCAAACACTCATTAGGAGAAACACCTTCCACTCTTCTTGTGCTTCTCCTTCTTGGCCATTCGTGGACAACAAATCTCTCGCACCGCTGCTGCTAAATCATGAATGAAAACTCAAGATCCCTCAAACTTAATATTTCACATCTGTCGCTGAAACGGCAATAAATACAAATACTTCTTCTAGTCTGTCGGATCTGATTTCTTTTCCTCCCTTTTTATAAATCTGTCCAAACACCCGTTATCAACCGCGAGCTCCACTGACAAGCAACATAATTTCTCAGATTTCCCTTTGAGTGTTTTTTTTTTCTTCTTTTTTTTTGTCAGAATGATCAGTGTTTTGATTCAGTGTTTTTGTTCTGCCTGATTACATTACCAGATTTCAGCTGCTTCCACATGCTGAAGTTAATAACAGATCAAAAAAAAAAAAATCTGCTGTATCACTCACAACACAAATGTTTGGAGGCTGCTGCAGCCGTGACAGCGTTTGATGGTTGAAAGAGGGGGGAAAAGAAAAAAGCAGGAGAGAAGAGGAGAGACGAGAGGAGAGGAGACGCACAAGTCAAATAACATTATGTTAAAGCAGCGGCCTGGACGGGACAGGTTTAATTAGACATACAGCACCAAGGAGCTAATAGCTGCTTAATAATGCATAGTATTTAACCCTTCTGTTGTCCTCCTGGGTCAAGGAAGGAAGGACGAAGGGAAAGATGGAAGGAAAGAAGGAAGGGAAAACTGAAGGAAAGATAGATGGAGGGAGGGAACAGATTGGGTCAAAAAGGAAGGAAGAAGTAAGGACAAAGGGAAGGAAGGAAGGAAGGAAGGAAAGAAAGATGCAGGGAGGGAACAGATTAGGTCAAGAAAGGAAGCAGAAGGATGGACTAAAGAAGGGAGGAAGGAAAGAAAGAAGGAAGGGGAAAAAGATTGTGGAAAGAAGTAAGGGAGAAAGGAAGGAAAGAGGGAAGGATGGAGTGAAAAATTTACCCAATCTGTTCCCTTCCTCCATCCTTCCCTCTTTCCTTCCTTTCTCCCTTTCTCCCTTACTTCTTTCCACAATCCTTTTTCCCTTCCTTCCTTCCTTTCTTCCTTGAACCAATCTGCCCCCCCCTCCATCTTTCTTTCCTTCCTTTATCTCTTCCTTCTTTCCACAATCCTTTTCCCCTTCTTCCTTCCGTCCGTCCTTCCGTCCGTCCGTCCGTCCTTCCTTCCTTCCTTCCTTCCTTCCTTCCTTCCCATCGTCCATCCTTCTGCTTCCTTCCTTGACCTAATCTGATCCCTCCCTTTATCATTCTTTCCTTCCTTCCTTCCTTCCTTTTTCCCTTCCCTTTTCCTTCCCTCCTTCTTTCCCTTTGTCCTTACTTCTTCCTTCCTTTTTGACCCAATCTGTTCCCTCCCTCCATCTATCTTTCCTTCATTTTCCCCTTCCTTCTTTCCTTCCATCTTTCCCTTTGTCCTTCCTTCCTTCCTTCCTTCTTTCCCATCGTCCATCCTCCAGACCTGGAGATGTGTCTACTTGTTTTTCGTCGTCGTGGCTACACGTGATGATCGGCGTGTTTCAGGTGCGTCGACGAGCGTCGTCTCAAGACTTTGGCCGTTAGCGACGCTCCATCCGGCCTCACACTTTACAACTATAGACCAGGGTTCAGTTTACACAGAACGTCGCTGGCTCTGGAGGTGGTTATGTGATGCCAAGAGAGGGAAGTGTGTGCACGTAAATTTTGTCTGTGAATGTGTGTGTGTGTGTGTGTGTGTGTGTGTGTGTGTGTGTGTGTGTGTGTGTGTGTGTGTGTGTGTGTGTGTGTGTGTGTGTGTGTGTGTGTGCGCCAGGAGAGAAGAGGATCCGATTAGTACTACTCTGAAAGTAATTACCTTAATTAAAGCAGTAATGTGTAGAGACAGAGGGGAGGCGAGTAGGGGGAGGAGGAGGGCGAGGTGGGGGGAGAACCTGCCATCTTTTATGGGGCAGTTTAGGGACTGTGTGATTTAAGGGACAAAGTCAGCAGTGGGCAGAGAGAGAGAGAGAGAGAAAGGGGAGGGAGAAAGAGAGAGAGAGAGAGAGAGCGAGACCAAATGGGGATGAAAGGAAAGAGGGAGTGAGAGAGGTGAGTGAAGGATTGTGGGAGAAAAACAGTTCAGACAGAGACGTCTCCAACGAGATGACTTCATCCGTCTCCATGTTTTCTTTTCTTCTCTTTGCCTCTTTACCTTTGTTTTCACCTCATCTCTTACTGCACTTTCTTCACACAAACACACACTATGCTCACAACAACACACAATTATACACAATAACACACAAAAGGCTCCATCACACGCTGTTTTACATGATGTTACAAAACATCTCGCCTGCACTGCACCTGACCTGATGTACAACTGATTACGCAGCTGTGTTGTGGCAGATACACTTCCTCCATAACTAATTTGCATAACACACACACACACACACACACACACACACACACACACTGACTGTACAAAGCAGTGCCAGTGTGGTGGTTGTTGCTTCAGATATTGCACAGATATGTGTCAGTGGTTTAGTGGGAGAATGAGGTAAAGCCCCGAGGCCTTTATCCACTAGGTCACTTCACTGTAGGTGGAGGCTGAGCGCGCACAGGCACGCACACACACACACACACACACACACACACACACACACACACACACACACACACACGTCATTCAGTGTACCACTAAAAAATCTTAAATAGCTTTTTTTTTTAAACAATATATTTATTAACATTTTCTTACATACACATACTGTACACTTGTATTTACATACATGTAGTTATATCAAATATGTAGATCTGTGCTCCATTAACGAAGGCACCTGTTATGGTACAAGTGTTGTAAACAGAACAAAACCGAACAAACAAACATTACACATACACATCACAAACATCCACTTCTCAGCCATAAAACATTATATGCATAATTTAAGGGCTTAATACAATTGCGGGTATTTGAACTCATTAATCCTGTTATAAGGTTTGCACTCGGAACTCAGAAAGATCCGGGTCGGAAATTCCGACTTCTAAGGTAAATGCGTTTCATTGCGCAACCTCGGAAAACATGGCCGGCCACAGTAAGCTGATGTCTTTCGAGCATCAAAAAATACTGCTGGGGAAGAACATTAGCTGCTTGGGGGAGAGAGAGAAAGAGAAACGCCACTTCTGCAACACACAGTCTTGCATGCGTCATAGCGAGCCGTGCAGATGTCAACTCTTGCTGCAGTACGCGTGGAACTACGCTATATTACCTTTTCCGTAACTTCTCTCTTGCCATATTGCTGTGACGTAATCCCGACTGACTCGGGCTGCTTGGATCCTACCCGAGTTCCCGAGTCGGAGTTCCGACTTAAAGGGCCGTTCTATTGCATTTTTCTGATTCGGAGGTCAGATCTTTCCAAGTTCCGAGGGCAATCGAACGCAGCATTATTCCCCTTCATTATCATTTGCTAAATCGATACCATTAACAAACACATTAAACGGTTTCCATACTGTATCTCTTCGAATATGTTTTGCCTTCCTTTTCGTATGTATGTCGCTCTCTCCAAAGGAAAGGTTGTCAGCATGTTTCACCCAATACGTAACACTTGGTCTGCTGATCTTCTTCCAAAACATTGCAATGGATCTTTTCATTTAGTCTCCGTTGCTTGTCTCCTCTTCTTCTTCCTCTTCTTCAGTTTGTGTTTTCTACAATATTTTATGTTCTTTTCATCAGCTGTGTCACTGAACATCTCTGTCTTTGTTGATAAAATATTTTCCCATATTTTTATAAGGTTGAACATTTATTGTTGTGCATTTTTGCCTCTGTCTTTCCCAAGGCCTCACTCACTCCACAGTCCACATTTGTGTGTGAGTGTGTGTGCGTTAATGTGTATACTGTTGGTTCTGCAGAACCAGACAAAGAGATAGAGAACAGCTCACATATTTGCATGAGTTGGAGGTCTCATTGTAACTGTTTGATAATGGAAATCAAATAACAACCTACGGAGTGTAGTCAGCGCCGTGTCCTCGCACCACATGCAGCTTACAGGTGTGTGCGTGTTATGCGTGTGTGTGTGTGCGCATGTCAGCATTTGAATCGCAAGCGAAATAACATCTTTGTGATAGAGTGATAATGAAAATAATAACATCCCTGACAAAATATTCATAAAGGTAATGATGAATGCCATATTTCCCAGAGAGATACATCAGAGGCGTCTTGGTTAAAAAGAAAACAGTGGCCGGCGTCTCCCACACCCTCAAATTATCTGCCGCTTTCACATTTCACTGATAGCATAGATGAGAGCTGAGGAAAATGGACACACAATTATGCTCACTTGTCGTATATTAATACTGCTTCTTGACATCTTCCATGGACCCTGAGCTGTCATCTCTTTGTCTGCTTTAATTGAAAATTAATGGTTAGTGCGTTGCCAAGGCAACTGTGGCAGTGGTTGAGGGGTAGCAAAGCCACATTCAGACAGACACCAGTGGCATTGTTTGTCCTGTCTGACCTTGGAAGTCAGAAAAAAAAAGAAAGAAAGAAAGAAGAAAGGCAGAGGAGGACAAAAAAGACATTAAAAGGAGAATAGAGAGGTAAGGGTTGAATGTTGTGCATCGGAGCGAGGGACAAAAAAAAAAAAAATGAAATAAAGTTATTGTGGTCTGTGTTTTGGCCAGGCAGAGTGAAAGAAAACTGTAACGACTGCAGGAGGAGACTGAAGATATGATGTCAAAATGCCAAATGGGGAGAATTATGTTCGAGTAAGAAAGCAGAAAAAAGGGGGCCGGCGATTCTCCTGTGGAGCGACAGCATTACCTTTGTGCTGATGGAGTCAGAGGCCACCGTATGGCCCCGCAATCATCTGGACACAGGTGTGGGGCCGAGCGAGTGTGTGTGTGTATGTGTGTGAAAAGCACAAATTGCAAGTGTGTGTACGTGTATGTGTGTTCGTGTTGGTCCTAATGTTTACAAATCCATCAGTGTGTGCACCACCACGCAGAATGGACACTGACTCAGAGGCCAGACGTCGGTAGATTGACAGAGACGCTTATGGACATCACCCAATCTGAGAGGAGGGGGCCCACAGGGGTCACAACTGAACACACGAAGACGATGAAATCTCATTTATTTAAAAAATATATTATATAAAAGTCATTTACAACTCTGGAGTTCCTCTCAGAAGACAATAAACACTGTAGGACCGGCTGAAACAACCTGTTCAAGTAGCGTTTGTAGAGTTTAATACATAGAATGGAAAAGAAGACTATATTATAATGTGTTACCTAATGCCCCCCTCCCCCATCCATCCTCCTCCTTTATTACCAATAGGTTGATGCTCATAAAGAAAAACACTGAATACATAAATACAGTGTAAGAACATGTTTCATTAAATATTTTTTTACTGCAGTGAAAAGCAAGTGAATGGTTAGTACCAGTAACTGTTCAGTCATTTCTATATCTCCTACAGCTCTCACCAGGATTGAAGGTTTTATGTACGCACTCACACATACACGCACACATTAAGTGGAGCGAGAAGTGTTCTTACTCATTTGTTAAGAAAGGAACATTTATTTCCAGCTTTTTATTTCACCATTTAAATGACACACGACACAGAAACAGATTTGCAATCAGAAAATTTCACTCTCCGTCTCTTAGCTTACCCTAAATAATATTGATGATTGATGATTTGATGTGGGTTCATCAATGAATTTGTGCTCTTACAAATATTAGTTTGATATCAGTGAATGATCTGATCCAGACTTGACAGACACTCTTACCTCCTGATAGATAATCATCTCTTGAAAGATTTCCATCTGTGTTTATCAGTAAAAGATAAATTAATCACCTTTACTTGCATTGGAAAAATGTTCAATGCCTTTTGATTGGAGTGTAAAAATAGTGCAGCGTGTGGCGTCTCTCGGCTCTCAGTGCAGCTCGGCCCGACGCTGTGTCGAGCTTTTTAAAAACCAAAGCTCAAAGGGTGAGCATTGTCTTTGGTGACAAAAAGCACAGCGGTGCTTCATAATGCAGCGTCTTGAGTGGATCCTCGCTGATTGGTTTCCTGTTTCCGTCGAACACATAATGAACTCACAGTTTTAACTCAACACAACAACATCCTTCACCATTTTTTTTTGCAGCAGCAGCACTCACTGTTGTACCTACCTTTCTGGTATGTGAACAAAAAGACTTGATCGCAGCTCGAGTGCACACACCAGCCTGACGACGCTTGATGAAGAGATGTGTTTGGATGAATCACGACACAATGCGTTTTCCATTAGAAGACACACAATGGTGGCTTTCTAATAGTTTGAAGGCTCCTAATGCTCTATGTGGAGTGGTAATAAACTAAACACACTCCGATGAGTTCCTCAGTTGTACACAGATGTGAGTCACAGTTTATGGTAAAACAAACGTTCTGGATAATACTGACACATCCCAGCATTTTGGCCTGAGTCATTCTGACTGACCAGCATCCACAGACACTTGGTTTATTCTCCAGAGATGCTCTGTCATGTACTCTGCAGACAGCTTCACTTCCTGCTTCTTTGAAAAACAGGGCTGGTTTGCTGGCAAGATTGAGTTTGGTACTTAACACTGAGACCCTGTGGTGCTGAGTTTGTCCTTGTTAAAGAAGGATGTGAGGTGATGAAGTATTTATGCCATTGTATTTTTAATTTTTCTTAAAAATTCACATTATTAGCAGTGACTCAGGAACTGTGTGAGACAACACAGAGCTCCTGGAGACACCAAAACATTCCCCAGTGCATCGGTGCCAACACAGTGTTGTATTATTAGATTGTTGTTGAAGTATTTGATATTGTTTTCCAATTTGGTCCTTGTGGATGAGAATAGTTATTCAAAATGAATTACAAGACAAATACTGCATCCTACATCCTGAATCAGTGTTGGAGTTTAGCTAAATTATGTCCTGTTGGATTTAAGTGTTGCGATAGTTTGAATGTGGGGTGAGATAAATGTGAGATAAAAAGTGAAAGTGCTGGAGATGTCGGCTCCAAACAACCACAACGACCTGTACGATGTATGAAGTTAATAGTGTAGAGTTTGTTATACTAATCTTAATTTTGATTATTTGTCTTTTTCTATGTGATGAAGCTGGAGGAAGTTGGCAAATTATCTTTAAAGGGATAGTTCAACAATTTGGCAAAATGGCCCATTGCCATAATCCCTATAGTCATAGCAGTAGATTTGTTACCTTTAATTGTTGGTGCAAGCTATTTTAAGAACGGCGGAGCAGAGCCACTAGCTGCTCAGAGCTACGCTACGGAGGCTGATGGGATTTCTGATGGGATTTCTTGGTTTCGCAGCTCTGCTCCACTGTTCTAAAAATAGCTTGCACCGACAATTAAAGGTAACTAACCTAAAACAATAAGGATTATGGCAATGGGCCAATTTGCCAAAATGTTGAACTATCCCTTTAAATCCATATATTACAATATGCAGTAGTATTTTACTCCTGTTAGGTACATACGCCACGTTAGAACTGACAGACAAAACAGATCTGAAGCAAGAACAAGAATAGAAACAACATTTATGTCAATATAGTGCTTAGACTAATCAATAATGATAAATCTATAATCCCATTGCACATATAGTGAGCTGTCAGTAGTGCAAAACTGCAAACAAGGATGTAAAGAGAGAGATATGAGCTTGTGAATTTAAGTGAGGAATCTTGTTTTGTTTTTGTTTTTCAGACTCTCAAAATTAAAGATTTCATTAATCTGGTGTAATAACAGTTTAATATGAGCAGATTTACAGCGTTGCATTCTCTCGTCTACATATTCAAATGTAATTAAATAATTGCGTTTCATATGCCAAAGTGTTTTGTTTCATGCTTCTCTAATTACAGAACCTCGCTGTGACAAATTGCACAGTTGAAAAGTCCGACCGACAGATCATCAGACGCATCCACGTCGGAGTCACAGATGTTGATGATTAGGGAACAAGCGCTTCCAGTGATTTGACAGAAGTGACGGAGAAAAACTAAGGTCAGAGAAAAATGCTGCGCACGCACACAAATGAAATGCACATCCAAACACGTGTAATCATGTTTACCTCCTGTCTCTCATGACGTGTATGTGTGAGTTTGCTTTGATTAACCGATAACAAAGGCTTTAATGAAATAAATTGCTATGCATAGCGATTAGCAGAGCACACGGGCCGGCATCAGAGTTGTTTATAAAGTGAAATTACATCGCAATCAGCGCAGATAAAACGTCCGTGTAGAGGAGTTTACGCCTCCCAGAGGACACATTTATGATTTATGACGTGTCTGTTTTTAACATCACCACTGTTACAGTTGCTGAGGTTTGATTCAGCAGGACCAGACCAGGCTCAGACTACAACAAGAAAAAAAACCTTGACTCATCATCTGAAACAATCGTACTCACCAAGACACCTTGTGCTCCTTCACAGGTACAATAATACTGTAAATGTGTCATCCAAAGACCATGCGTACTTTATGTATCCACCTTGAACACGTCAAACATTTCTACAGCAGAGCAGCAGCGACGGATTAGAGTCAAATTATAAAGTCAGTATCTTCTCTCCTCTGTGGAAGGATGCGTTCAAGTGCCTCTGCAGAAACAACAGCTGAGGATGCATGTAAAGGTCAGTGCTGGGCCCGATTTACTCATTCGATTGGATATTGATTCATTTAGAGATATTTCACTTTTAAATAGTTTCACTCGGTTATGAAAGAGATTTTACAAAACTAATCCTGCAATTTGTGCAAAGATGGAAACTTTACATTAGAAATTGACCCAAAATCAGTTAATGCACATTCATTTAACATGACCCACTCCAGAAGTTAACGGTGCAACTCCTTCACTACAGTCCTGACTCCCGGGTGATAACTCAAGTACTCCAGTCAATGTGTACATTTCAGAAGTGAACGGACACAACAACGGAGGAAACAGGAAGTGGCATACATTAAAAGACTGATGTTAGGAGTTTATAGCTGTGTCTCAATTCAGAGGCTTCATCCTCTGGAGTACGCAGCCGACGCAGGTTACGGAGGCTTCCTCACGGCCGCATCAACCGTAGGTAGATGGGATGGTCTAGCCTTCAGAGCATTTCCTCACTGCTTCCGAAAGCAAACAACGTCCTAACGTTAAACATTTGAAAGTGGTGGCTTTTTTACACTCCCAACGGCTCCTCAGCTCCTCGCCTCGGGCTGTGCAGCCAGCAGGGCCTTCCTCAGCGCAATGTTCCAATAGCAATAACGGCGCACAATCAATCCAGGGATACGGGAGGCCAGGAAGGATAGGTGGTGTGTCCTCCTAGAACAGGCAAGAGAAGGCCGGACTCGGAGGGTCCTTCGAATTCGGACACACTGTGGGGAAATCGGCCTTCAAATACATCCTCCAAAGGATGAAGCCCCTGAATTGAGACACAGTTTATGACTCAAGACTCAAGACAACTTTATTAATCCCTTAAAGGGCAATTCCATTTCCACTCACACACCATATGCTCATATCACAAACACATAACGAAACAGAGAAACCAGGAAAGAAAAGACAGGGTTGGCAGCTGTGTGCAAAGTCTGCTAGTTACATGTAAGAATATGAATAAATACCTCATTAAAAATAGGAATTCTAATAAATATCACCATTAAAAGTACATCTCTATGTCTCTGAATAAAACAAAAAACAAATGAATCGATATCGGATCTTTCAAATGAAGATAGATATGAAGATATGATTTTTTTTTTTTTTTAACCCAGCCCTAGCCAGTGCACAGTCAGTCGTATGTAGGGAATGGGAAAATGCATCATGTGTATCAAGTGTGCAGTGCAGTGATGTGATTTTCTTTTTTCTTTCCTGTCTCATGGAACAGTGGAGTGGAGAGTCCGAGCCGAGATGTCGCGCTGCTGCTGCTCGTACCGCAACACAAGGAGTGAGAGCGGGAAGCAGGAAGGAGGAAGTGATGTGAGCGAGAGGCAACGAAAAAAGAAGAAGAAGCAGAAGAAGAAGTTGCGTGTTGATGATATGGAAGACTGAGGTAAGGGATTATGGGATGCAGAAGGAAGGAGGGGAAAGATAGAGGAAAGAAAAAGAGGGATGTATCACTTTCCCATATTGCATGTGCAGCAGAATCCATCATCTCTGGCGAGCCAGATGTGCGTCATTCACATCAAACTTTCCAAATTAAAGGGCCACCTCACCTCTCCACTCCCCTCTCTAATCCTCTCTCCATTTCCTCCTCTCTTACCATTAAGTCTGTGCGTTTACCCACACACACGCTAGCTCACTTAACTCACACACACACACACACACACACACACACACACCGTATACATTATACACTTACTTACCAACTTCTTGCCCTTGTTTTTCAACATTTTTCTTTTTTTTTTTTTTCCGAGGGGGAACTTGCTGAGAGCGCTCATTTGTGCGATGTTTTGTAACAGCGGCGTAGCCTTAGGATGCAACACGCATCTGCGCTGCCAGACGAGGAGGCATTGTGGTTATCTTATCTGCTGTGAAAAGGGGTGGTGAATGTTATTTGCATGCTGCATTGATGTTCAAATAGCAGTTTGAATGCTTCCTCAGCAGGGACGCGCTGTGATTGTATGGTTGGGCGAGAAAACAAGTGTATCAGATGATATCAGCCCGTTGGCCTACTTTGCTATCCTAGGGTGAGACATATGAGTCTGTACCATAAAAAAACAAACTTAACTTCCCTCTGCTTATACACATACATGTGTCTCCAACTCCACCAGCAGCCCTGCTCGGTAACCTGCGTATGTATGCGAAGCCTGTCTGTGCCTGCGAGTCCCTGGGCCTCTGCGTCTGTTGCGCTTTATGGCAGTTGATATGTTAAGTACCTCATATTACCGTCATAAAAAAAAGGTCTGTAAGTTGCTTGATGCAGTTTAAAGCTGTAGAGGTAACGCCGCAAATCACCCTCTCTGCTCTTTAGCCCCGACACACACACACACACAGACACACACACTCGATCCTGGAGTCTGAGCGGCTGCCAAAGGCCCCTGTCTGCCTTTCATATGTACACAAAATGACAAGAGGGAAGAGAGAGAGAGGAGACGGGAGGACAGGAGAGGAACTAGAAACAAGGAGGGAGATGAAAGCAAAAGGTGGAAGAGAGACAGTAATAAGGAGCAAGAAAGTGTCTAAATTGTAAATGAGTCGACGTGGCTCTGACAGCGGAGCGGCCGGACGGACACATGATGGAGCTTTCATCCCCCCTCCACCCCGTTAAACAGACACCGAGATATATTTTTCTCATTTTAAGGTCCAATTTCCCCGGCAGTGGAGGGCACATGATAAGTGAAAAAGCAGAGAGAAAGAAAGAAAGAAACACCCCAGAATCATCTGTCTTTCACTCTCTCTTTCTGCCTTCCTATCACACACACACACACACATATATAGACACACACACACACACACACCTTCAGCAAGGAGACCAACTTTTCCTTTTTCTTTGAGGGAGTTCTCTTTAGCCGTGCTGCCAGATGAGGTTTGATACCTGCGATTCCACAGTTAATCCTGGTTGGAATTTAAATAGAAGGGAAATTATTGTCTTTCTCTCACTTCCCCCTCTCCTCACTTCCATTTCCACTCCGTCTCCCTCTCCCCCCCCCACAATCTCACTCCCTCTCTTTTCTCCAGCGCCGAAGAAAGAGAAGAGAGAAAAGAGAAGAAAAAAAAAAAAAGCCTGACCTCTGCGTTTTCTCTCGTCCTTAAGATTGGTTTTAAATACTCAGCAGATTAAAGCACAGGCATGAAAGCTCACATTAGCCATATATTTAAAAATCCCCCTGGCCGATAATCCATGTATTTGTCAGAATCAAACACAGGGGAATAGAAAAGGGACCAATGACATGATGAGTAGCCTGAGCCAGACGTATTGTGAAGGGGAATTAGAAGGAGAGAGATACATTTAGCAGAATGTGGCCCAAGAAGAAAAGTCCTTCAGTATGATTATTGAAATTCACTCAAGACTCGCTCACGTGAGCGTTTGACAGGACGAAAAAAAAGCGCCGTGGCAATTTGACGACCTCCGATGCCCTTCACTGTCTCTCTCTCTTTCTCTTTCTTTCTTTTTCTTTCTGCAGCGCGCACACACACACATTGCAGAATGACCTGCGATGATGAAAGACTGATAGACTCTCATGTCCCTGTTCACATGCTGCAGGATGTGTCACGCTTTTCTTTTCTTTTCTTTGTTAATAGGGTGGTGACTTCAACCTTCACAGGTGCCAAAACCCAAAACATTTTGTTAACATACGTAGTTTTTACAGTGTATTTTTTTTTGCAAACGACTTTCTCTTTTCTTCCTCCAATTCATCTGAAGTTTTAAAAAACCTCCAGCTCTCGTCCGCTGCTTGATGTTATTTGCTGTTACTTACACTTGAAGTACGAGCAAGCAGGGTAAGCTGAATAAATGCACGCCGAGTTGAAAAGGACGGAGAAATTTGTATTTCTATCCGTTCGCCGCCCATGTTTTGTGGCCTGTGTCTGTATTTCACAGCACAAATTTACAAGGACACGCTGAGGGAAAAAAAAAAAAAATAGAAAAAGTGAGTTGTATTCATAAACAGTCGCCTCCTGCTACGCGTGCGTTAGTGAAACCACTGGCATTACTTCTTGTCTCTGTGTTTTTCTTTAAGCTGAAGTGAGGATTTAAAGAAGAGCGGATGAATAGTGGAGAGAAGCGAAATGTGTAGGTCAAAAGAAAATCATTGAACCTTTCACAACCACAGTTCACATATACAAACAGATCCAGTAAATGTCAATAACCAGTTATACTGAATTCCATATCAAAAACTTATATGGAAAAAAACTTATTGCATTCAGCGATGTGAAGTCTCCAAGGTTGTGAAAACTTTAAATAAAATAAGCGTGTTTTTTTTTTATTTTATTATTTGATTTTTATTCAGCTCAAATGAGTTGAACTTGTGATTTACTGATGAGAGCTTTCGATGACACAAGAGGACAAAAACACTGTGATGCATTCTTGAGTGATTATAGGGGAAAAGGTGGCTGATTTGAAAAAAAAAGAGGAAATCTATGTATTTTTCAATGTCAAAAGCACTATAGTGCTTTGATTAAACGTTATTCTAGTTGGGTTGTCGCTTCTTTTTGAAGTATAGCGTGTCAGAGGGCAAGGAGCTCTGCAGCCAGAGAGGAGAATGATGTGGCTGTTGTAGCTTCTGTGACCCGGTGGTACTTTTAAAATTCGTATCGCGTTTGGTGATGTATGCGTTGATGAAATCCTGAAAGCTACAATGACATACATTTGATTCCTACTATTTTTCTCCTTTTTTTTCTTTTTTAAAAATGAATTTTATATATTTGATGTTTAATTCCAGTGAAACAAACACTTTTCTCCTGCCGTGGTTTGACCTGTGCTCACGTGTGTGATTGAGTGTTGAGCTGGTTATTGTATCAGGGCTGTTGCATGTGTCAGCTTAACACCGACGGCCACACTAATGTGACAGAGCTCTCTGGGTTACATCTCTCTCTGCTGCATTAAAAAAATCTCCAGCACAGCACAGACACACACAGGGACACACACACGCACACCTCAAAGGTTGCTAAAGAAAGCCGGTCCTATCCTCTCCTTCCTCCTCATCCCTCCATCCTGTCCCCTCTCTCTCTCCTTCTCTCTTATTCCTTGAACCAGTCACTGACAGCACACAATGCAGAGGTAAAATCATAGAGGTTTCTCCACATCTTTCTCTCTCTGTGTGTGTGTGTGTGTCTGTGTGTGTGTGTGTGTGTGTGTGTGTGTGTGTGTGTGTGTGTGTGTGTGTGTGATGCTTTCGGAGACAAAGACCCCTGCTGTAGGGAGTCCTGTGGGAAAGGCGTGCGGCCGGAAGATGTGAGCGCGCCGGCGAGTGATAATGTCAGCTGGAGAGATACGGCGTGTCATTTTACACAACCACACATCAAAAAAGACAGTGGGGGGGGGGGGAGAGGAGAAGACAGCATGTCATTTGTTTGCTTTGATACAAGATCGCACCGAGGGAGGGACTGCTCCGCAAATGCTTGTGTAGATGTGTGTGTAGATGTGTAGATGTGTGTGTGTGTGTGTGTGTCTTTGTGACAATATGTTTGTATTATCCTGCACGTGAGCCGACGGGGCAGACAGGATTTCAGGGCCGTTTTCCTCAGCGTCTTGTATAAAGTTTCACGCCACATGAAGACTGGCACAGTTCTGTCACGTCCGACTGGAGCACTCTTCAACCTACATGCAGCAGCATCGTCGTCGTCGTGGTGAAGGAGGAGGAGGAGGAGGAGGAGGAAGAGGAGGAAGAGGCCGCTCAGACGCTTAACACTGAGAAAACTGACCCAGTTTGAGGCGACGCAGAACTGGATTAACTGAAGCACAGAGCACTCGTCTGACCCAGTGTGAGTCTGAAGCTGATCAGTTGGGTTTGGTCGGGCCTGAATAGCTTAGTGTAGGGACTCGGAGGCACTGCAGACACTTAGATAGATAGATAGATAGATAGATAGATAGATAGATAGATAGATAGATAGATAGATAGATAGATAGATAGACAGATAGACAGATAGACAGACAGACAGATAGATAGACAGATAGATACTTTATTAATCCCAGTAAGGAAATTCAGTTGTCTCTCACTCATCCAGACAGTTAAAACAGTTAAAATGCAGACCAGTACATACAATAACGGGACAATAAAATAAAATAAATAAATAAACACAGATGAGGCAGTATAGTACACTATACTACAAAGCCAACCCAGTGTAGAATGTAAGAGCACGAACAAATGTAGGAGTGTAGCTATAGAATAAAATCACAGTGTAAGTACATAATAAGAGCTGGATAAAAGGTAAAAGATAAAAGACTGGATAAAAGACTATAAATAAAATAAATAACAACTAATAAAACAGATCGATAGGAATTATTGCACAGGTTCTCGTCAGTAGCAGGAGCACAAGCTATTAGCTGAGAACGTTAAAGAGTCTGATTGCGGACGGGATGAAGGACCTCACACAGCCATGTGACCTATATAGCACGTCACATGTCTGATGTTTGTCTTGTGTTATATTTTGTTATATTTTTTTATTGGTTTTGTATCTTGGACGCAAGAAAAAATTCAGAAGAGATTCTGACGATTAAAGTACTCAACTCAACAACTCAGAGACATTCAAACCTGCAGAGGAGACACTTATTATTAGCAATCAATAACACACAGAGCCATGTGAGCAGTGGTGAGGGTAGTTAAAGTAGTAATATTACATTATAAAGATGCTGTAATCCAGTTAAAACATGCATTGCATTTAAATTATCATTTATAAACCAAATGTACTGCAACTATCAAAATAAAAGCACAGAGATCAGTTTGTCACATTAGCAGTGAAGTGCAGTGCTGGAGTTAATATAGATGAGGAATAAAAGAAATAGCACTCACTAACAGTTTCCTTCCTTCCCTGCCTTCCTCCATGTGTCAGCATGTGATGTAGTGTGTGTCTGTGTGTGTGCGTGTGCGCTCAAATCAAGTCACTTTACAGCCACAGCATCAGAAAACAAACAGTAGTTAGTTATCCATCGATGAATCTAACAAATTAAATCAAACTCCAACTTCATGGTGTGTTCGGTGAATAAGTAACTGTTTAATGAATCTAATCTGATGCTTAATACGTGATATTGTAAAATAGGAATATTCACTTTCTCTGGGAAGTCGATATAAGTTGATTCCACCGCCGCCATCGAAATCCGTCTCCATCTCTGATTCAACAGCTGCTCCTATGGTTAATCCTCCATTCATCAAGACCTTTCTCTTTCCTCTTAAACAAAGACAGACAGTATTTATTTTATAATTGTTTTTTTTTTTATATCATTCAAAGATTCATTACAGGTTTCTTTAACTTTTCTTGAACTTTTTCCTGAGCTTGAACTTTTCCCCAGCAGGAGACTCACTCCTGGTTCTGACTTGTTGGGGTCACACAAGTGCTTAAAAATGAAGTAGAGAGATCTTCTCTCACTCTGTTTGGCTGCTTCTGCATATGGCAAGAAGTGTGTGTGTGTGTGTGTGTGTGTGTGTGTGTGTGTGTGTGTGTGTGTGTGTGTGTGTGTGTGTGTGTGTGTGTGTGTGTGTGTGTGTGTGTGTGTGTGTGTGTGTGTGTGTGTGTGTGTGTGTGTGTGTGTGAGAGAGAGAGAGAGAGAAAGAGAGAGAGAGAGAGTGTGTTAAAACAGCTTGTTAACACATACACCAGCGCCTCGGCCAGGACTCCCTAATTATTCCCTTCCAACTAAAGGCCAAGACAAGAAGAGAGCAGTGATAAACACTTCTCTTAGTATGTCTTTCTCTCTCTCTCTCTTTCTCTGTTCACTTCTGTCTGTGTGTGTCTGTGTGTGTGTGTAGTTGTGTAGTTGTGTACCACGGAGCAGCTGTGACAGTAAACATGTTTATGAGTGGCTAATAGAAAACAGGTGGTGATTGGCTGTGTGATCCTCCCAGCGATCAGTGTATAGACAGAGACTAATGCAGATCCCACTGTCTGCAGCAAGCAAGGCCACACACACACACACACACACACACACACACACACACACACACACACACACACACACACACATTGTTCACAGGTAGCACACTACACAGCCACAGATAGACATGGCTGCACTCAGTCATTTCTTATTATTGTAACAAGCAGCAGCTCTGAGACAGCAGCCGTGTTTCTGCTGTTGTCTTTGCATAACCACAGAGGCAGCGTTTGTGTATTTGTGTGTGTTTGTGTGTGTATGTGTGCGGTTGTTTGTGTGAGTGTGTGTATGCAGCCTTCCCACTTTGTCTTTATTTGTAAACATGCACACACACATATGTGTACCGAAGTGGGTGTGGGCACATATGAGCGTGTTTGTGAATGTTTGGATAATTTGGTCTGTGCGCTGGATTCCCGCTCTGGGTCTGTTTATTTGTATATGTGTGTGTTTGTGTGTGTGTGTGTGTGTGTGTAGTGTGAGTCTGAGGCCTCGACTCCCAAGGCATTGTGGGGATTTTTTTTGTGTGTGTGCGGAGGTTGTTTGTAAACATCAACAGCAGTAAGTTTTATTTTATTGTAGCTTTATTTTACGACATTATTCCCAGATGGCTGCTAAAAAGCTCGCAGTTGTTTTCTTTTTTTTCTTGTTTTTTTTTTAATGCATCCACCACACACTCTGCACTCCCTCGCTCGCTCACCCGCCCCACTCACTCACTCACTCTCACAGCCACACATATGCTTTTGCTCTCATATGCAAACAAACAACACAGTCTGCGGAACTGATTTGCTCAGGAATGAGCGGAGGAGAAGGATTTTTTCTCCCCACGCACACACACACACACATACACACAGCAGACTCACCTCTTTCTTTCTTCCTTTCTTTCCTCCTTTCTTTTCTTTTTTTTCATCCATCGTTGTATCGGATCAGATTGAGTTATTCAAGTTAGTGGCAGGAGCTTTTTTTTCCTCATTTTTACCAGCTCTGTGACACCGTGGGTGAGCACTCCCATATTTCTCTTTAATTAAGCCAGGGAAAACCTTGTAGTACAGCCAACCCGGCTCATGTAGCCACTTATGTTTTAATTTAATTACCTGTCCACTTTGATAATTATTCCCCCTGATTAACAGGGAGAGAAGGAGAAGGGGGTTCCTAAATGGGGAATTGGAGACGGGTGCGAGATCGAGGTGCCAGAAGAAGAACAAGACGAGAGCGAGGACGCTGTCGACTTGAGATGTCCAGCTCTGTCTCATGCTCGGCCCCGACCCGGCTCAGTTTGGCTCAGGTTTGGTTTTATATTCAGAACGCGGAGCCTGTTTGTTTCCTGCAGTGCTCATGGTTTAATCTTGTGATTTCATGCAACCGTGAGCCCAAAACAGACAGAAAACACAACAACAAACAAAATGATGATGATGATTCTGCAAACAGGCGGGGGTGATTGATATCTCTCTGGTCCAAATGCCAACAGTTACACAACAACAAACCGGCACCAGGATGAGTCAGTTCTCCGCTCTCACACTCACTCACACTCACACTCGCACTCGCTGGGAGGATGCAGCTTTGTTTTGCTGTTAAATAATCACACACTTATAACTATAACACACACACCTCTCAGTTAGAAACTTCCTATTAATAAAATATACTGTCAGATTTTTTTTCTTCTCCTTCTTTTCTTTAATGTTGGATCAAACTTGAAAGTGCACCTTCATGATAGCAGCCACTTAGCAGCAGCATCACTCATCACCATCCAGCTGCTCACATCAGCACCTGTCAGTTCTGCAACAGATTTATTGGACACGTATAACAAAGTGTTTCAGGCTAAAAACTTGACAGGCTCAGAGAGGAGACATGAAGAAGTTAACACAAACACACACCCAAACATTTGCACACACACATTCACATAGTAGACACATATTCTTAGTGCTATTGATCGTGCTAATGATTTGTGTTTTGATTTACTGCAGCCGTGGCCCATTGTTGGGCGGTAGCATGTGATGGACTGCCATCATTTTCCAATGGTAAAAGCTTCGATGGTGGAAAAAAAGGTGTGAGGGGCAGAAACTGCAGTTAAAAATTATTCCAAGATCTTTTTTTTATATAAATGAATTATGATTCTTCTTTTTTTCTTCTTCGTCTTCTTTTTCTTTTTGCAGCGACAGGTATGATGTAATTTCCAAATTTCATCAGAGACACTGATTATGCCATCAATTAGTAAATTAATGTGGCTGTGAGGAGGAAAGGGTGGGTGGGGGTGGAGGGTGGGGGTGGTAATAACTCTGCAAAAGGAGTTGTCAAGAATCCAAAATACATAAAGGGACGTAGTGAGGGAGGCAGACTGTAAAATTGATCCAATTTGCAAGGTAAGTGTGTGTAACGAGAATGAACCCAGTTAAACTGATTTTACGCTTATTTTTTTATTATTTGTGCCACACAACATCTCTAAAACCATATAAACCAAAATAAAAGTTACACCACAATAAGGATGAATTAAGAAATGAAGTCATTTATTTTGATGCGTATTGGCAAAGTGACATCTTGTCTGGCCAGTTTCTTTTTTTAATTTTTTTTTTTAATTGATGTTTTTATTTACCAATAAGTCTAAAAAGTATTAAAGTGCAGCAGAGGCAGAGCCAAGTGTTTCTTTCTCGGTGCACTTGGTTGCTGGTTGCTGCTTTGTTTTCTCACTGTTTTTCTTTCTAAAGCTCCAACTCTAGTGCAGAGCAGTGCAGTGCAGTGCAGGCTAACTAACATCTGTTCCTCTCTGCCTCCACAATAGCACAACTCAGCCGGGATGCAAAGAGAGGTCAAAAGATCAGTGCCTTCCCCTCATACACACACACACACACACACACACACACACACACACACACAGAGTGAGAGAGAGAGAGAGAGAGAGATACCTCACGCCGGCTGCTGTTTTCCTATTGTGCGCCAGGGCTGAGCAGCGAGGATATAGGGGCAGGGATGAAAACGCGCACCTGCTTTTAGAGGCATTACGGTAGCGCAGCAGCAAAAACTATCCCCCCCCTCCTCCTCTTCGCGCAACACATACACACACACACTCACTCACACACACTCTCCGCACTCGTACGCACACGCACACAGCAGCCCATAGTGATTCAAGCCTGATTACCAGCCGAACGAGCCACACAAGCAACAGCAGACGGGATGCCAAAAAAGTGAAGACCGGTGCGGTGGAGAGGTTTCTACTACTACTACTACCACCACCACGCTGCTGCTTCACTAAAGCCTCTTGAATAGATACAGATAACACGAACAAGCCAAGCAGCAGCTGGGCTGGAAGAAGAAGAGCAGAAGCAGACGCAACAACAAAACAAGGCGAGAAGAAGCAGAAGAAGCTGCTGTGCTGCTGCTGCTGCGCGCTGCTTTCTCCGCGGCAACTTGCGCACAGTGCCAGAGAGTTTTTAGCGGCAGTATTGTTCTGACTTCACTCCAGAGGGGCCACTCCGAGGAGAGAGGACGCACGCAACACAAAAGGGGGAAAAAGGAAAAAGGGACTAACGAGCACCACGCTTTGTCGTCTAAAGTAATGGTCCTGCGATCATCTTAGATCCTACTTTTTTTTTTTTTTTTTTACCTCTGTCTCTCCTCTCCCTCTCTGTTTCTTTGCCTTTTTCTTTTTTTTTGGTACAAATTTTTCGTCCCATCGGCTTGTTGTGTCCCCCCACCACCTCTCTCCCTTCCCCTCCCCTTCTACCCCGCTTTTGTCGCCGCGAGAGAGAGAGAGAGAGAGAGAGAGTGGACACGGACGGACGGACGGACGCGCCGGGGGCTTTGAGGAGCAGAAGCGGGGCTGTCCACATGGTCCAACCACTGGCGTGAAAGTTGACTTCTTCAGAACACAAGAGAACAGGTTGATGCATTATCTACACTTTTTCCTTTTTCTCTCTCTTACTTTTCCTCCGTTTTACTTTTTTCCCCTTTCATCTCTTCTTTCCTCCCACACTTCTGGGTTGAAACTCTGCCCTGCCGCTGCACACACTCCACACTCTCACTCCACCATCCAACTCCACAACTTTTCCATCGCACATTGTTGTTTTTTTTTGTTGTCTCTCTCGCTCAGCCTGGAGCTGTGACCGGCTGTTACAGAGCGTTACCCCGCCGAGCACACTTCTTCTACTTCTCCTTCTCCTCCTCCTCCTTCTTCCCTCTCTCCGCCACCTTTCATTTTCAACTTTCGGCTCGCGAAACTTATCAGCCACGTTTTTTTCTTTCTTTTCCTTTAAAGAAAAAAAAGTTTGGGGCTGTTTTCATCTTTTCCACTTCCGCGTGGATTAAGTTTGTCTCGACACCCAGAGTCTTTTTTTAAAAAGAAAGAAAAGAACTCCACGTTTCTTTGAATGCAGGTTTATTAGTGGTAGAAATGTGGTGGTGTAATTGATGATGAGACGGGGCTGGAGACCCGGGGCCGGTGGTGGAGACACCGTGAAGTGTCATTGTCCTCCAGCTCCTATGTTAAAAAAAAGAAAAGAAAAAAGAAGTTGAGGATCCTGTGGGAGTGAATGGATCCTGAACGGAGGCAGCAAACTTTAACACCGCGTCCCCGCTTGTTAAGGGATTTGATAATAAACACGGACGCAGGTTTAACGTGCTGATAATTTTACGCAGCCGCCTGAGAATCGTTTGAAATGTCTGTGGTCATCGCTTTGTAAAGAAAAGTAAAAAAAAAAAATGAAAGAAAGAAAGAAAAAAACCTGTTCAGCTCAGCGTTGTGAAAAACAACACACTGTCTCCATGTCCCCCCTTTCTTTCTGGTTTTTGAAGTTGAAATTTTGTTTCTGACATTGAAACAATGGCGTTTAGAATTAAACCAGAGCTGTGTGAGTGTGTGAAGGTGCAGAGGAGAGAAGAGAGAGAAGAGAAAGAGGCTTTGATGTGGACAGACAGTATAGGCTACAGAGGACAGGAGACTTTTCTCTTCTGACGCTTTTTAGTTAAATTTTGCGGCCGCGCTGTGTGATGTGACCTCACTGAGTCCTGTTGTCTCTCCACACACACATACACACACACAATCTGAGCGGATTAAATAAATAACAGTAGGATAACACACACACACACACATACACTCATAGGCTACACACTCACACTCACTATAGGCTTTAACACCCGGACACCGAGGAAAGTTGCACAGTTTAAAAAAACAAAACTTTTAATTCCGGGTTTTTAACGTGAACATTAAACGCATCAAACCTGCAGCTTTTAACAGTCCTTTTCCCTTTCTTCTAATCCTCCAATTGGGAATAAAAATAATAACAATAAATACACAGTGACAATACAATAAAAAATCTATTGTAGATCTTTGTATTGTTCGACTTGACTTCGGTGTAAATTTAGAAATTGAGGGGGTTGAAGTCTGAACCTCGGCGTGACCCATGTTTTTCCTTCTTTTCCCTCGTCATGAGAGGAGGCCAAACACCACAGAGGAGGAGGGTTTTTCTCTAAAAGAAAAAAAAACTTCCTTTTTAAAAAAAAAAAAGAGAACATAATTTCATAATGAGATTAACAGTTTTAATTCTCTTCTCGTCACAGTTTAAGAGGTGGAGTTATTGTTGTTCCTCTTTATAGTTTTTATTTCTCACTAAACTCCCCATCATTAGCATCATCATCATTGTCATCATCAAATATCAAAGAGCAGCTCAACATCCCATCCAACACGTGATGGAAAGATGCAGACGACAACAACAAAAAAAAAAAAAAAAAAAAGAAGAGAGATGAAATGACAATTAATTGCTGTTAGTTGTCTGTCAGTGAGAGAAAGGCATACAGGGCCGTGTGGGTGAGCACCCTGACACGGGCATTATTGCTCCGTGATTGATGGGCGCCGGGGCATTTGGCATAATGAATTTTATTTACTGTGTGTTTCCCCCCCTTTGCCCCCCTCCACCCCCCTTCTCTCGCTCTTGCTCTCTCTCTCTCCTGTTGTGTGTGTGTGTGTGTGTGTCCTACCACCCCCCTAACCTCCCTCCTCACACACACGCACACACACACACACGCACACACACACGCATACACATACACACATACACAACCACCCCCCTCCCGCCCCACCTGTCCTCCTCTGTGCTGGCATTTCCGCAGCGACGCGATGACACACTTTTAATTGCACTTTAATAGAAGATTCAGCGGGAATGAAAAAGCTCTTCATCACGTTTTATGACCTTGTCAGATTTTCTGGTGTCACATCGGAAAGCAGGTATTTTTTTTTTTTTTTTTTTTTTGTGAATGTGTGTGTGTATGTGCTGCTGTTGCTGAGGATGAGGATGATGATGTGAAGTGTAGAAATGCAGATGCAGAATGAAATTTAAAAAAAAGAAAGGTTTACTCCACCCAGATGAATTACACTTAAGTTGTAGCCTTCATTAAAATTAAAAAAAAAAAAAAATCTTTTTACTGTTACAGTGTGAGCTTCACAGAGCCTCATGTTGGATTATTGAAATAATACAATTTTAACATTTGTTCATTTTAACTGAGACCATGTGGTTTTAAATTCACAGCAGCTGTAAATTGTTAAAAATAATTACACACTTAATCTTTTCCATACACTTATCTATTATTATTATTATTAATATGCAAATGATTTTCCTTAAATCCTAATAATAAATCCATGTTGATTTTCCTTTTTTTTGTAATCAGATTTTTACAGCTGCTCAGTGTCTCAGATCTCTCAGCCTGTCGGTACAATATAGATGTCTATAGAATAATATTATTTATGTATTTATAATTAGAATAAAACTGATGGGAAACTTGCTTCTGAAAGACAGAAAAGAGTCTTTTTAGTTTTTATTTTTATTTTATTTTCTACTTCTGTTCAAACATGCAGCTTTTTACCAGCAGTGTGGAGTTATCATATCTGCTTGATAGCCTCATATCTCATCAGTGGCAGAGCCTCTTTTCATGAAAATATAATAGGAGACAATGAAACAAAAGAGTGTTTGAGAGGCAGAAGTATAGTGATTTGGGGGTGTGTGTGTGTGTGTGTGCAGGAAGCCAGAGGTGTCACACACACACAGATAAACTCTCTCTTTTCCCTGTCGGCTATTGTGTGTGTGTGTTTGCCACCTCTTTCTTTTTTTTTTTCATCTGACTTTGCTTCAACACTTTTTTCCCCCTGTTTGCTTTTTTTTCTCTCTGTGCTCTCGACAGCTGTGTCTTTTCCATGTCCTGTTTTCTTTCACTGTTTGTAAGAGTCGCTCATGTACGTGCTGATTTTTATCAGCTTTCAGGACTCTGTCTGTTCTCCGTTGTTTCTCTTCTGCTTCTACTGACACATTACTTTGTATGATGATTTTCAGCTCAGCTCGGCCCCCGTGTTGCCTGTGTGTGTGAGTGTTGAGTGTTGCCGGGGTGTGACTGCATGGAGTCTTGTGTGTGAGGCCGTCTCAAAAGAGACGAGGCAATAATGGCCGTGGATCTCATGTGCTTTAAAACCCCTTCAGCGTGATTAAAAGCCACCAACATGATTGTGTTAGTCCATAAACTCACTCAGAGAGTCCTTGTAGCTCCAGCACCAGTGCGTGTGTGAAACGTATGTGTGGAAGATATATTTATATATATATCTATCAGAGTGAGTGCGGGAATGTGTGTGTGTATGTGTGAGTGCTTTTTTCTCAATTCACCTGTCCTGCTTGAGTGAAAAATGGACAGTATTTGAAGTTTTTAAATGTCCTGATGTGCGTCGGTAGCTTTTTCATGGCTCGCCCAGTCCGTCTCTCTCTCTCTCTTCATTAAAAACCCTCCTGCTTTTCCCAAAAAACCCACAAGTCTGAGTGGGCTCCTGGCTCCAAAGTGATGTTGAAGAGCAGCCGTATACGACACTGCTATACATGTAGGGCTTTGACCTGTGATAGATACTCACACTGGTTTACTTCTATTGGCAGCACTTAGTGCATTAAAAGCTGAAATGGTTAAATGTTCAATATCCTTTAGATGGTTTAAGCTTTGAGAAAAGCAAAAGCAAAAAAAAAAAAAAAAAGAAAAGAAAGAAAGACAGGAGAAAAAAAATCATTCAGTGCCGGAGAGAGAGCGTGTTTTTAAATGGAATAATTTCAAGTGTTGGTCCTGAAGCTGCCGTTATTGTAGCGTGTGCGCGTTTCGAACTGGGCTGAACATGTGTGTTGGCCTTTTGAAACGTGGAAAAAGGCTGTAACAGCTGTGTAATTATTTGTTAAAATGAAACATTGTTGAATTTAGTGTGTCTTATTTTGTTTTTTTTGTGTGTGTGAAATAAAATAGTTCCTTTTCCATTGGATTTTAAAAAAAAAATCAGGTGGAAAAAGAAATTCTACACATCTCCATGTGAAATCAGCAAATACGATTACTAAAGCAATTATGGCTTGTTACCTCTTTAAAATATTATTAATGATTAATGGATTAAATGAAGGTGTTATTATACACGGCCGGCCCTGCGAGTGGGGGAATGTTCTGCTGGTTGTGTATTGAAGTGATTGACTGCACAGTGAAACTGCCGCCACATTGCTTTAGACTGAGGCCTGATTATACATGTGGTTCTAATTGAACCGGTTATTTAGGCGAACTTGAGGGCTGAATACTTGCGAGTGAGTGTGTGTGTGTGTGTGTCTGTGTGTGTGTCTCTCTGTCTGTGTGTGCATAAAATAAATCCCGCACATTTTTCAAAGATGAGATGTGTTTTTATGACGGGTCAGAAGGCGGTGGTGGTGGTGGTGTCGTCGTCGTTGTACGGAGGAGGAAAAAAAAAGTTGCAGGAGAGAGAAGAGAAGAGAAGAGAAGAGAGGGGGAAAAAGAGGAGAGAGGTGGAAGAAGCTTGACCACCTGTGAGACAGTTGTTGTCTTTTGTCGCCTTTTTCTTTCGGGGCCTTTTGTGTCTTTTCTGAATGAGCTGTCATTGCGTACGTGGTTCTTCTTCCTCGTCTTCTTCTTTAAAAAATCTGCGCACTTTTCCCTCCCCTTCTGATTGATAAGGTAATCATTTCGCCTGACACAGTGGTTTAGCCCCGTGGTCATTAACATGTCTGTGCGTTTTCAGATGAGCTTTTTTTTTTCTATGTATGTGTGAGACAGAGAGAGAAAGAAAGAAGGATAGAGAGAAAGAGAAAGAGAGAGGGAAAGAAAGACGGGAAGCCTGGGAGGCAGGTCGGCTCGGTAGATGTTTCTTCTCCAGCTCCGCACAGAACACCACCGGCCCATTAACAGCTGATGGATGTGGGAAGGAGTGACCCAACAGCTCAGAGCGGAAGAGACTGTTTCCTATGGGCAAAGGAGGGTGGTGGGGAGGAGGGGGGATGGGGGGGGTGGGGGTTAAAGGAAGGCAAGAGAAAGAGAGAGATAGAACATATGAGTGAAAGAGTGTATGAAGAGAGGGAAAAGGAGGTTTTAGGCGTGGGTCATTATAGCTGAGGAAGCATTAGATCAGCCTCTCCAGAGTGCGCTTGGCACCTGAGGCCATGGCTGGAGCTGGAGCTGGAGCTGGGAAGAGGAGGAGGAGGAGGAGGAGGAGGAGGAGGAGGAGGAAGGAGGAGGAGAGGGGCTGTGGCTGTAGTAGGAGAGATCCCGTTTTTAATGTTAAAGACAGAGGGGACAGAGTCTCAGTCAGAGCATCCTGAGCCAGGTTAGAGGGCGACAGGAGATGGTTGGTCGGTGGAAAGCAGGAAAACCACCCGAGCTGTGGCCGAGTGTGTGTGTGTTGTGTTGTGTGTAGAGAGAAGTGTGTGAAGTGAGAGGACGCCTGTTGTGTTGGAGTGCAGCGTCTTCATCGGTCATTGTGTCCCCTGCTAACTCTGCATCGCCTCTGACAGCTGTATTTGTGTTATGGATTTTCCTTCACTCTGTCCCGTCTGCCTTTTTTCCTTTTCTCTCTCTCTCTCTCCCTCTGCCTCCCGCTCGCAGTAGTCGGCTTCTCCTCCTCCTCCTCCTCCTCCTCCTCCTCCTCCTCCTCCTCCTCCTCCTCCTCCTCTTCTCCTCTCCTCTCCATCGCCTCCACCCTATGACCTTTTTGTAAGCACTTCATCAGAGAGCCGTTGGTGTTTTCTAAAGTGCTGCGACAAACTGACAGGGCAGCCGTCAATCGAGCGTCGCGGCGGAGAGGGAACCGAGGGAGCGGATCAGTGGAACGCTCCGCTCAGAAACAACAATGTGACTAAAGTTTCTGCAGCGCTGCTTTAATGTGTATTGAAAAAGGGAGGGATGGCTGTGAAGGGTAGGTGACAGCTGTGAGGCGCAGCTACACACACAGACAGGGAGAGACACACACATATTTCATAAACCATCTGACTGTAGAGAAGCGTTACACAGCTCTTGAGTGCTCGTTTGTCCGTGCTGCTGCGGCGGTAAAAATCTGCCGAGCGGACGAGCGGAGGCTCTGATAAAATGCTGAGATTCAGAGAAGAAGTGGAGGAAGAACAGGAGGAGGAGGAGGAGGAGGGATTCACTTCCAGGTCCATAAACTCAACTGCAACCTGCCTGAAGTCAAATCAGTTTTTATCTCCCACTCCTCTGAGCTAACTGATGTAAACTGACACCAATCACAACACCTCCGCTCTCCATCACGTCCACCATTAATCTGATTTATTTCAGCGTTTTTCTTCTACTTCTTCTTTTTTTTTTTTTTTTCTTTTTTTTCCCCTCTAAGTTTTTGATTTGCATCAGAACATTTGAATTTCTTCGCCCCGGCGTTTCGCCCCTGCGTGCCCCCCCCCCGCTTCCTTTGCCATCCTGAACCGCGGCGGTGGCTATAATAACCGTTTAAATGCATCTCATTATGTTTTCTAATCCGTAGAGTATCGGGATGTTGTGCTAGAAGAACGCAGGCAGGCGAAAGTGAGGCCGGCGCCGGCGTGCAGCACCACCACCACCACCACGGCTCTTTTATGGTATTAGTATTTGTGGTATTAGTTCCGGGGGACATGGGATGCCTACTTAAGCTATTAGCATGTGAGGCGCGGCGGGATGATCCATCCCCTGACAGGACGAGCTGTTAACCAGTGTTAAACCACATCACAATAGGCTGCCTGGGCTGACAGATTGACAGAGCTCGCTCTCGCCACCGGCTCGGGTTAGGCCGCCCGTCTTCCCTCCCTCCTCCTCCTCCTTTTCCTCTTCCTCTTCCTCTTCCTCCACTGAGGAGAAAGATTTGTTAATGTAAGAAAAGAGAAAGAGCTTGGGAATTTACTTTTTCCAAAACTTCTGGAAGAGATTCAGACGTCACTTTTAGCCGTACGAGGTTTCAACCATCTCCTCCCTCTCCTTTTCTTTCTTTTTCTTCTATTTCTCCTTCTTCTCCTTCTTCTTCCTCTTCTTCTTGTCTGCTGTGTGTCGAGGTGAAGAGGCTGTACACAGCGGGGAGCTGCAGACTCTATGGCTTCTATAGTGGCCTTTCAGAGGGAGGACAGGGACGGGAGTCTTGGAGATCGCTCTCTGACACGGAGGATGCTGTTGCTTTTTCTCTCTCTGTGTGTGTAAGAGAGAGAGAGGGAGAGAGCGGGAGTGTGTGTGTGCATGTGCAACCACAATTAACTGTCAATCACCGGCTGACCCTGCACCTCTCTCCTCCTCGGACCAGAATTCCTCAGGTTTTAGGTTTTGTTTTTCAGACGGCTGTCGGAGGAGAAGAAAAGCAAACAAGTCGTCACTTTCCAAACTTGTGTCCGTTTTATTTTATTATTTTAAAAAAAGAAAAAAGAAAGACGTTTCACTGTTCAGGAGGAAAAACAGACTCTATTATTTTTTATTTTTTATTTTTTTCAAATAGATAGTTTCATTTGGATCTCAGGCTGATTTTTTTTAATGGGTGTAGTGGATCTGGAGCTGGTTCGTCAGCCGTCAGAGTGGACGACGTGCACACTCTCGTGCACGCTCGTGTGCGGTGGGCATTGTTGACCGAGAGACATCTGCCACTAGATTATTCCCAGCTGTTATCTGAATAATTGTGTAATCCCCCCCCACCACCCAACCACCCAACCACCCAACCACCCCTCCGCTCTTCTCCTCACTCCCCTCCTTCCTTCCTTCCCTCCCCAGTCCTCCTCCTCCTCCTCCTCCTTTGCTCCCCTCGTTGCCCCCTCATCCCCCTCTTCCACAGCCTGATGAGACGGAGAGTGATGAGTCTCTTTTTTTTCTTGGTGGCACTTTGGGCTTTTTTTTTTTTTTTTTTTGCGCGAGTGTTTATGAGTGTGTGAGCTTGTGTGTGTCTTTGCAACTTCTGGTCACCGGTCGTTGTCTGACATTTGTAGAAGGATTTGAGCCCTCCTTCCCTCCCTCTCTCCTCCTCCCCCCATGCACACACCCACCTCCCTCCCTCCCTCCCTCCCTCCCTCCCTCCTCTCCTCCTCTCCTCCGTCGCTCTCGGGGAAATAAAAGTAGCCTAATCCAGCCAGATCAAGATTGCTGTCCACCACAGCTTTACCAGCCTGTGAATTAGAGCCAGCTCTCATGTTCCTGAGGAGAGAGGAGCCAGTGTGTGCATGTGTGTGTGTGTGTGTGTGTGTTTACACTGCGGGCCGTTGGCCTTTGAAGCAGCCTTAGCTGTTTGTCGGCAGAAAGCCGGTCAGAGGGTGAGAGGGAAGGAAAGCAGAGAGAGAGAGCGAAAGCTGAAAAACAAAAAGAGAAGAGGAGCTGCAGCAGTGGAGCAGTGAGCAGTGTGGCTCGGTGTCGCTGGGACTGTTTTCACCGCCGCTCTTTAAAGTTCAAGCCGACGTCATTTTCCAATTATTCCCACAGTCTGCATATGATCCTGTTCAAATGTATAGTGTTATCAGATTCACTATTAATTAATGTTTTGTCATTGTTGTTTTTTTTTTCTTAGACTATAGTTTTTTCTTTTTCAAGTTCAATGCATCAATTTAAGTTGAAACATGAAGAAAAAAAATAGACTACATTTGCTTCTAACAAATTATTACAATTATTATTTTTTTCTGGCTTAAAAGAGAAAAGCATAAGTGAAATATACTGCTGTCACATTCTGACTGCTCCTCAGTATCTACAAAGACACAATGCAGTGTTTAAACTCACATTTCCACTTATAAGAAAAACATTATGTGAAGTGAAAACAGAATATTTTATCACTTTTCTTTTCTGTTTAGTTTTGATACAAACAGTCGGTTCGTTCCCCCATTTTTTCTGAACACGGCTCCACCAATCAGTTGTCAGGGAAGATGTTTGTGTGTCACTCATGAGGTCATACACACACAGACACACACATACAGACACACAGCATGCGTGCCTGCAGTTGCCAGGGCTGCCTTCATTTCTGGTCGGTGGTTGGTCGGAAAGTGTTCTTTTCCCTGTCGGAGCTCCAATAGTCACTCAATGTGAAGGACTCAACACTCGCTGTCTCTCTCTTTTCCTCCCTCCTCCTCCTCCTCCTTCTTCTGTTACACTTTCTCCTATCCATCTACTCCTTCTCCCTCTATTCTCTCCCTCTCTCCTCCTCTCCTCTCTCCCTGTCATGCCTGTTGTCTCTAATTATCACGGCTCTGTGTTCCCTCAGCCTCTTCATTACATCCAAGCTGTCATCACAGTTTACCTC
Source organism: Trachurus japonicus (assembly GCF_045865225.1). Classification (NCBI taxonomy): domain Eukaryota; kingdom Metazoa; phylum Chordata; class Actinopteri; order Carangiformes; family Carangidae; genus Trachurus; species Trachurus japonicus. The sequence goes on from NC_140911.1 coordinate 6,679,405, forward strand.
CAACATTTGCTCCCTCTCTCCTCAGGCCTCTCGTTTCAATAGGAATCATTTATTCTCAATGACTGAGATGCCAAGACTCAATGCCAGGTCGATCAATAGCCCCCTCGCGAGCTGTGTGTCCATTTATTTACTTTGAATGTGTGATAAAATGACTAAAAAAAATGTTTTTTTTGTGAAAACATCACTGAAAGTTTTGTTACGTAAGGTATTTTGATTTAAATGTAGAGGACGGCGGTGGCTGGAGTACATCCATTCATATTCCTGATCATTCTCTCAGTTGTAAATATTAAATCGACTCTCAAAAGAAGAACATTCAGCGTAAGAATTATGATGATAATTTTTTTTTTTTTTTTTGCTCAGTCCATTTTGTGATTGTAATGAAAATTGAATGCAGTGTTTTGTTGGCGCAGCTACTTGTCCCTGGACAAAAAGATTGTGCCATGCTGCGTTCAAAAAAAAAGAAAAAAAAAGAGATTTTAGTCACGATTCAGCGACAGAAATCAACAAATGACAAGAAACAAAATCCGAAAAAAAATTTTTTGCTTTGTGTTTTTTCTCATTATTTCCAGTAACGACGGTTTTTCATTGAAGTATTTACAATCAGAAAAGTAGCTAATGGAGAAAACAGGGATGTTGTTCTTCAGGGACTTGAGGACATTTATTACCGAGGTTCAAAAAGCTGCAGCCATTGGGCTTGTTGGATTAACAGACGCCACAACGCTGATTCTGATTTGCCCAATGAAGGTCAGCGCTGCCCTGTGTGTGTGTGTGTGTCTGTCTGTGTGTGTGTGCAACCTGTGTCGACCCTAATCTGCAACTTCTTCTGCTGCAGGTTTCCCATTGTCTAAAGGTCAGTCAGGAACAGTTGTGCGTTAGCCTCAGAAAGTAGTCGGCATAAACGAGGGAGGGGACTGAGGGAGGAGGAACGAAGGACTAAAGTACAAAAAAAAAGAAAAAGACAGAAAGAAAAGAAAAGAAAAGAAAGAAAAAAGAGGAGGACATGAGGGAGGGTGAGTGGCAATGAAACCCTGCAACGCTCGGCGGTGTCAGGCAGGCGTTCGGCTTCTGGGGGCTTTTGTGAAAAGTTCGCCCCTCTGCGAAACTTTGCTGAAGGCTGGGTTTGGTTTGGTTGAGCGGCTCCCCCAGGGGTTTGCTCCAGCGAGTGGGTGGAGGGAAGGAGGGAGGGAAGGAGGGAGGTGAGAAGGGGAGAGGAGGGGGGCAAACCAGAAAAAAAGAAGAAGAGGAGGAGGAGGAGGAGGAGAAGAGGGGAGCAGAGCACAGAGAGGAGCATGCCGTCACAGTCGTCCGTTCCGTTGTTGCGGCCGCTGATCTAAGAAACACAACTCCTGGCTCACGCCCCCTCTTCTCATCCCCCTCTCCCCCTCTCCTCGCCCTCCTCCTCTCCTCCTCCTCCTCTCCTGCCTCCCATCCTCCTCCTCCTCCTCCTCCCTCCCCCTCTCTCTCCCTCTCTCCCTCTCTCCTTGTCTGTCTCTTCTCTTAGGTTTTTCGACAGCCCCACACTGTGGTTTGAGCACTGGTGGTTATTTATTTTTATTTTTTTCTTCAACTATCTTTTTATTGAGAACAAGGTACAAAGAGACAGTAATATAAAAAGACAATATTTTTGATTTTTCTCAGAACACATATACAAACAAACACCCAAACCCACCTACAACATCCAGTGCATCCCATTTTAAGGGAATTAAATAAGTAAATAAATAAATAAAGGTTATGATCTTGACAGGTAAAGGTATCATTCAACATGTATGAAGAAATTAACAGAAAGAAAAGAAAAAAGTGGAAGTAGGTAATTTGACAGTCAAGTTTGAGAATAAATGAGGAGGCAGTGTTTGCTATGCATGCAACATCATCATCATCATCATCACCCTTCAGGATGTACTGTAGCCTAGTACCAGTGGATTGATGAGTTATCAGGGAGAGTTTTAAGTTTGTTTATGAAAGACATTACTGGGCTCCAGGTGGAATAAAATAGTTTTTTCGACCCTTATTAGTGTGTATTTGATCTTTTTCAAGACTTAAATGGAGCACAAGGTGCACTGGTGGTTATTAACATACAGTCTGCATTAGTGCAACAGTGGCTGCATGGGCCTATTTGCTGGTAATGAGGATGGAGGGTTATGGGGGGGGGGAGTGGAGGGGTTGGGGGAGGGGGTGTTGGGAGTGGGACCTGTGCTGTATAGTAACTTGTTTGACCTCTGGTGGTGGGGTCAAGTTCATCCTGAGGAGGTGTAATTCTCTCCCTCCTCATCATCCCAAACACATGACTGCACCCTGAGGGGAGGAGGAGGGGGGTGTTGGACCAAGGTGGCCCCTCTTCATCCCAAATTTGAATCTCTCGTCGTCATCCCCCTTCCTTACTTCCTCGGCTCTCTTCTCCGTCCGTCCGTCCTCTCCCTGGATCGTCCCCCCTCTTTCTTTCTTTCTTTCTTTCTTTCTTTCTTTCTTTCTTTCTTTCTTTCTTTCTTTCTTTCTTTCTTCCCACAGGGTTAATTGAAGGGGAAATTGATAGTTCTGTGCGGTAATTGTGGCTTTGAGAATTCTCCGTCTCCCATGGAGGAAGATGAGGGCAGCTGTAGCGAAGACGGAGCGACGTGACGTTGTTGTAAGAGAAAAGGAGAGAGAGAGAGAGAGAGAGATATGGGAAGAGAGGCAGATGGAAGAGCAAATACTGTAGAAGCTGGCTGGGTGAGGAGGGGAGGGATGGGGGGGGGGGGGGGGGGGTTGATTGGTTGATGAGGGAGAGCGTGTTGATTGGCTGTTGACGAGCTGATATTTCTGCGTAACTTCGCTGGCCGAGCCCTAATAATTATTCATTATCCAATCAGAGAGAGACTCATCGTGCTGCTGTTCTGTATCCTCAATGATTCTCCTTTTAATTCTTCTCTTCAATCCCCCTCTCTCCCTCCTCCCTTCTTCCCTCTCCAATCCTTCCACACCTCCCTTCACTCCCCCCCTGAGGAGCCGGGGGATGGACAGATGAGTGGAGAGCACTGTATCTGTTCGGTTCTGCTCCGCTGCTCGCTCAAGTAGAGAGAGACAAACTTATATTCCACTGATGCCGGTGCTGAATGGACTCTCTCCCTCCCCCTCCCTCCCTCCCTCCTTCTCTCTCTCTCTCTCTCTCTCCTTCAAGAGGGGCTTTTCTTTCCCAGGGGCAGAGCTTTATAATTAGTCTTCTTCCAGAAATAGAAAACTAGTTTTCTGAGGTGAAGTCACCCTCTGATGTGTAGTTTTTAAAGCTGCACATTTGAATTGATATTGAACCAAATCAAATCTATTACAATAGATATATATGTGTGTGTGTGTGTGTGTGTGTGTGTGTGTGTGTGAGTGTGTGTGTGTGTCAGGAGAGCCCACCTTCACCTGCTGCACCTGTCAGATCCAGTTTGCAGGTGTGTTATTACAGAATCAGACTTAAGGAGAGCAGCTTCTATTCAGACAGATGTTTGGTAACAGCAGCTTGTGTTTTAGCCTCTGACTTTAGATGTTTAGTCTCGGCTCAGGCCGCCCCAAGGCTGTCACCTAGGCAACATTGTGTGTACGTTACCTACAGTACAGTACAGTACGTGTGCATGTGTGTGTTTATATCGTTTCAATTTCCTCATCTTGTAACTGACATTTTTTATCAGTGCATTCATTTTCATTTCTCCATTCCACTCTCAGATTTTTTTTTTCCTGCCTTGTTTTTCCCACCTCTTGTTTCCAACCACTCCCCACCACCACCTCCCTCCTTTACTCCCCCCCTCCCCCCTACACACACTCCCCTTTGCCTCTCCACACTGCCCCCCACCCCCCACCCCCCTCCACCTCCACCTCCCCTCTTTTCTCTTCCCCTCTTCCCCTCCCCTCTCTTTTCGCTTTCCGTTAATGAGAATGTGTTAACGAGAAAGAAAGATCTATTGGGTATAGCGCAATTTATCAGAAAGGCAGAGGTTTGGAAGAAGAAGAAGAAGAAGAAGAAGAAGAAGAGAAAAAAAAAAGTCGGCGGGCCCTTCAAAGAAGTCCTATTCTTGTGGCTGTGAATGTTTGATGAGACAGTGAAAAGTTCCCCCTCTAACGTCATGGTGTCTGAACAGAAGAGAACAGAACCGTTCTAATCATGCCGCGCAGAAAAAATGACTTCCAACCCGATTTAATTAACTGATAAGAAACGGCTTCAAATTAATTTTTCAAGGATGTTAGATTTTGATTAAGAAACTCCTAAAAGAAATAGACGAATAATCAATTTTTTAATCAACTTACTCAAATGGTAACTGGTTAATATGATAATTCTAGCAATTAGGGCAAATATTGTCGAGCAGCAGTTTCTATGCATCCTGTTAAAGGAATTATAATATCTTTACATCTAATTATCATGGTTATTTAATTTTTTTGTATGGCTACCTCTCAATTTTAACCATTGGTTTTTTTTTTTCTTCTTCATCTGCCGTTATAGGGATAATGAAAAGAGAAGTTGGAAAGTGTAATAAGATGAAACTTTTATAAGAGCCCAACCTGAATGGGGCTTTTCACGCACCCTGATTGGATAGATATTTAGGGAAAAAAAAAAAAAAAAGAGGGAGAGTTGTTCAAAATGACATTATTTCTGCTGGTTTTACATGCAAAGCCGAGATGAATCTTTAGATGTATGATTCTTTTATTTCGTCAGCAGATTAAAGTAGCTAATAGCTCCTGGCTGGTGTCTCTCTCTCCTCTCCTCTCCTCTCCTCTCGTATTCATAAGCAGGTAGATACGACGCGTAGCCATGAATATGCTCCTCCACCACCTCTAATCCACAAAGTTTTCAAATCATCTATTCAGTCAGGAGAGAGTGAAAGAGAGAGAAAGAACAGATTCAGCTTTGATTGAAGGAAAGATGGAGCTATTCACCTGCCTGCTGCCGTAAAATGTGTCTATCTATATATATATATATGTGTGTGTGTGCATGAGTATGAGTGTGTATGTGTGTTTCCCTAATTGGACAGGTATTGTAGTGGAGGTGAAGAGGGGGCAGTTAAAGAGGGAAGGAGGGTGTGCAGAGAAAGAGCTGGCAGGGGGTCGGGGGGGGGGGGCTTTAGCAGAGCAGCAGAGTTCTTCACTTCAAAGACGGCTTATAGGCTGGACGCTATAACGCCTCACATACCACCGCAACACACACACACACACACACACACACTCCACATTCACATACAGTGGCTCTTTTAGCTCTCATGAGATGAATATCCATCCCCTCTTCTCTCACCCCCCCAACCCTCCCTCCCCCCCTCTCTCTCTGCTGTATCCCTCGCACCTCGTACGCCCGACATCAGTGGAGTCGTGCGTTCAGAGGGAAATATAGACAAAGCATTTGGAGAGATGGAAAAAGGTTCCTTTAATTATATGCTGCTCTTATGATGCATGGTGTTTCTGTCTGGCTGAGCGTGCACACACACACACACACACACACAGACACGTGCACGCGGGTGCTGCTGATCAGCTGAATAGGTATTCCTGGCACCATGCAGCCCCCCCCCCCCTCCCCTCCTCTGTATTGAGCGTAGTACATATTCAATTAGCAAAACTCATTAGCAAAACTTGGCATTTGTTGTTGTTTTTTTCCCTCCTTGCTCAGAATTAATGGTTTTGATATGCTAATTAGCGGGTAATTTAATTTCAAAAGGCCTCAATTAACAGCAGCGTTGTGGACACGAGGAAGTTAAGCAGCGTAATCTAATTTGCATTAGTAACGAGCAGGGAGTAATTAGTCTCTAATTAGCCACTTCAGACAGCACTTGTGTTTACTTTCCTAATGAAGTGGAGGGGCTTTTTTTTTTTTTTTTTTGCAGGAAAGCCTGTGTGTGTGTGTGTGTGCATGTGAGTGTGTTTATGCGTGTAGATGTTTGTGTGTTGTGTGTTTGTGTGCGTGTTGTGTGTGCCTGGGTTTTAGGCAGAGTGGCATATGGCTTACAGTTTGGCTCCAGTTACACACATGGGCAACCCCCAAACACTGCCATACACACACACACACACACACAGAGGTTAGACCCTGCTGTCTCGTGTGATTGGACGCACACTCACAGTAGTTTTCAATCCATTGAAATATCTCCATGAGCTCACTTACACACACCACGAGGGATTGATTGTGTGTGTGTGTGTGTTTGAGTTTTTTTTTTTTTTATCTTGATAGTGTTTCCCCTGGTATTATTTTCTTAGTGTTGCAATAAGTCGCAACATTTTTCATGTTTCCTTGTTTTTTTTATGTATGGAAGCACATGCTGTAGGCTTTTCTTACGTTATTTATTTATTTATTCATTTATTTTTTGTTGCATTGTGTTTGAGTGATGACGCTACAAACCGCGGTTGCTTCGCTGGCCGGCTCAACGCAGGGTTTATGTCTGGGAGACGGTTGCCTGTGTTGACAACGAAGCAAAACAGAGGAGGAAAAAAGAGCGACAGCTCGATAGATGGATGGATGGATAAACAGACAAGGCTGCGTTTTATTCCTCTCATCGCTGTCTTTCTAAATGATCTGGGAATATTTTGCTAAGCAACTGTAAAAGGAGGAAAAACAGAGGACGAATGAAATGCAACTTTTTTTTTTTCATTATTTTATTTTAGGGATGAGCGTTTCCTCAACAGTTTGAACTTTTCCATTCACAGCCATGTTCAAAACAAGTTGAAAACAACAGGCTTCCTCCTGGGCTTTTTTTTTTTGGGAAAGGAGACGGGGTGGAGGGGTTGCAGGGGGAGAAGCATAGCAGGGTTTTAGGGGAGGGGGACAAGCAGCTGCCCTATTAGCCCAAATCTGTTGTTCAGAGGAGGTGGGAGGAGGGTGGAGCAACACCACCCAATCTCCACAAAGGAAAGCACACACATTTCTTTTTTCTTTTTTTTTAGAAGAAGAAGCCGGTGTTCTGAGATTATGCCACAAATGAACGTACGTTTAACCTCTCTGGGTGGAGCTATTGTTTTATTTATTTTATTTCTTTCTTTTACCCATAATCCAGTGCAGCGGACAGAGGAGGCCGTGGGGACCTCTTTAACTGACAGCCATTCTGATGGGAAGGCGCTTTTCTAAAGGCGTTTCCCCGGCCTTCCCTGGGAATAATAAGAAAGGTCAGAAAGCTCTGTGACTTCCTGCTGCACAGAGCGGGGTCAGAGCGCTGGCTGGCAGAACTAGTCAGCACTCAGCGGACATGACTTGGAACACACACACACACACACACAAACACACACACAGAGTGGACAGACGGCAACATAGTGTAGGGACTTGTGTGATTTACACTCACTTATGAGCAGAAGCTGGAAAGAATTCAATAAATACGATGAATGAAGGCGCTACAGTGATTATGAGCCTGATTCTACCACTGACCTCTACCCGCCGGCCCCGTACACACAGATTTATAGGCACAAACATCCATAGAAATGCACATACGCTCACAAACACTCACACATACGCATCCATAAATAGGCAACTGATTTACAAATGAGCTGACCTGTGTGTTGGCCTTGCTCTCAGATAGGCTCACACCCCCGCCAGGATGCATAAATCACAATGGACATGCATATGCATGAGCATCTGAGGAGGTGGGATAAGTGTGTGTCTGCATGTGTGTGCGTGGACGTGCGTGCGTGTGTGCATGTGTGTGTGAGCACCAGCCAGCAGCAGCAGTATTTGTATCGATCATTGAGGCTTAGTTAAGTGCCTTTTATTTCATTGAGTTAAAGTTAAGCACCGTGGACGGGCCTCTCTGCAGCGTGTGTTGCTTTTGAATGGAGAAAAAGGAAGCAGGAAAGAAAAGAGGAAGAGAAAGAACTCTTAACTGTTCTTTTTTCTTGGTTTTTTAGTGGCATCCAGGGATAGCACATCATATTAATGGAACCGAGATGACGTTTCACGTCTCTTCTCTCTCTGGAAGAAGTGGTTTTGGTGTTGGACCTTTGCCTGATGTGTGTGTGTATGATGTGAGCTGCTTTAACCTCCTCTTGTTTTATGGACTTTACATGGCTCTGGATCTCACTGCTGCTAGATTAATTTACACACCACTCACACACACTTGCCAAATCTCCCTGTCTCTCCCTCTCTCTCTCTCTCTCTCTCTCTCTCTCTCTCTCTTTCTTCCTCCTCCTCCTCCTCCTCCTCTCCCTCTCTCTCCCTGAAGACAGAGCAGAAATTGCCTGGTGAGGTAAATAAATTACTTCCATCGATTGCTGTAGTTGTAGAGTGACTTTATCACAGTTTGACTTGTCCAGATACAGATCAGCGTGTGACAGCGTGTGTTTTTTTATAATGTGCCACTGTGTCTATGTGTGTGACACCTAGTTTACATACGCTTCAGTGTTTCTCTGAGTGTGTGTATGTGTGTGTGTGTGTGTGTGTGTGCGCGAGGGCTGCAAAAAAAAATCAGTGCAAAATCTACCTGATGGGTATCTGAGCATATTAAAAGATATTGCTGCAGCTACAGTATTGCTGACAAGCTGTGTCTAATGAAAAAGGCCGCCGTGCGCATACTGAAGAGCAGATGAATTAGGTCGGTGTTATTATTCTAGCGGCTGGTGTTATTCCTATGACAGCGCACCTTGTGGCGAGATGGGTCGTTGCCTGGTGGAGTTTTATCTCCGTCTTGTTATCCATCAGCTCCGGCCACCGATAGCAGCTGCAGATAGATGACATCTTAATGAAACCTCACTGTGTCTGATTGTATAGGGTCGGCTCTGTGTACACATCTGTTGTCAACGCACGCACGCACCATAATATGTGTAAAAAGCGGAGGTGCACACCTTTATTAAACCCCCGTGCTCCAGATGTCACTTTGTGGAAAGAGGTTAAAAGTTCACGAAACTGCATCCAAGTGCAGAGGTTTTCTGTGTGTGTGTGTATGTGTGTGTGTATGTATATGTGTGTGTGTGTGTGTAGCAGCAGCCTGGGACACATGCTGTTTTAATAGACGCTGTGCTGACGTTACTGCAGAGGCCAAGAAGCCACCGTTAAAAAGAAAAAGGATTTGGAAAAAGAGCGAGGAAAGGCCCTCATCTGTTTGCATTAAACAGTGGAAGAACTGACCAGTGAAGGAGCAAATGAGCGGCAGACGGCTGAAAGATATCTGCTCTCTCTGGCTGCTGCGTCCTTCCCTCCCTCCCTCTGACAGACCACATCTCTTTAGTATTTGCCTCCTTTTTAAAAAAGAAAATATATAAAATCTGTAATTTTTGTCTCACTTATTTCACTTTCTTCTCCAGGCGCAGGCTTTTGTTTGTGCCTAAGCTACCTGTTAATTAACTCTACTTTAGTGAGTCTACCTCTGCACGTTTTAAGTATAGAGACGCTGTCACACGTTGTTGAAAGAGAAAAGAAAAGAAAAGTAGCGCGGGAGGGGGAGGAAACGTAGCGGAAATGATGATGAGGAGCTAAAACGTCGAGCAGAGACAGAAACAAGAGACAATCTTCTTTAAATACAACTGTACTCCTCATTATTATTCCCCACTCCTTATTCTGACCGGTCTGTCTGTCATCGACACTATCAGGTTCCTTTCTGCATCAGATGCTCCTGATTTGAGAATTAATTAGGCGGTGCGGTGGCGTCAGGGTTGGGATTTTGGGTTTGTTCGCTCGCTATTTTAGTAGCTAATTACTGAGGGGGAGAGTGTTAATTTGAATTCTCTTAGATAATGTGAACTCCTCTTCCCCTTTTCACACACACAAGCACACACACCCCTCTTCTTCTCCTTCTCCTTCACTGGAGTTTAATAGAAAACCACAGCACTTAATAGACTCTCCCTCTCAGTCTCTCCCTATTTTATATCCATGTTTAATTTTCAGTATATTCATGTTTCTGACAGGAGGAAGGAGCAGTGTTTGTGGTCACGTTGGCGCGGCGGTGCATGCGTGTATGTGTGTGTGTGTGTGTGTGGTGTGAGCTGCTGCACTCGTATAGGGAGGGAAGTGACATATAGTAATCCTCTCAAGGCTTCGACAGGATATTGACTCCCCTTTCTTTCAACTGGCAGCTGCCCTGTTACCTTTCACAGGGGGCACGAAATGACAGCCACACAGAGCCACAGTGACATATCACAACACAGAGAGGGAGAGAAAAGGACGTGAAGAGGAGGAGGAGGTTGTGTTTGAAATGAAAAGATGCTCACAGATGCATGATTAATGTTCACATGCATTGAAAAATAAGTCGTGAAAAACATCATCTCAAGGGCTTGCTCGGTTTTTTATTTATTTATTATTGATTTACATTATACTTAAGTTTTGTCGCGCTGATAATAATGAACAAAACTGGCCTAACCTGCATTTTGACTTTCTCGCACTTTCTCCATATCCCGGGGGCCGCCGAAATGCTAATGCCAGCTGGTGCGCAAGTACGGAGGCGAGGGGGGAGGAGAGGGTGGTGGAGGGGGATAAAAACACAGAAAAAGTGATTTTAATTTTAAAGAATGTTTGAAATGAAACAATAGTTGCATTTGGATGTTGTTATAATTGGAGCGAGTGGCTGACTAGATAAACAGACTTCTGTTAGGAGCGTGCGCACACTTGGGGGTCTTTTTTCCCCCCCACCCCGCCCTTCATATCTGTGCTCTGTTTAAAAATTAAACTCCAAACCAGCAGAAAGCAGAATTAATATACAGCGAGAGAAGACTAATCAGAGATCTGTGGTTTCATTGTAATTCCTCCGTCCTCCTAAACTGTGACAAAAACATTATTTAACATCTTTACCTCCGCTCCAGCCACTCAGAGAAGGCTCAGCGCACACGCACACACACACACAGACAGAGGACCTTACAGTATTTTAATATCACTGCTTGTATATTCTAATCCTCACACCACTTGAAATATAATTCCTTCCCTTATTTTAAATCACGGATGTGAAATTGCATTAAGGCAAGAGTGTGTGGGCATGAAAGCAGGGATGTTAAATGGACATATGAATGCAGGGGTGAATCCTAACCTATTAAGTACTTTCCTTATTATTTCTGAAAGTGGAGCGTGATAATTAGTTTGGTGGAAATCCTATAGCGGGGTGGAGGTATGGGTCTCAATAGTTGAGCCAAATTAATTTCTTCCGTCACCTTGAGCATACGTTCCTCTTAATAGGTTTAATTTATTTCACGGTCATTATCTTTTTTTTTTAATTCTTTTTTTTTTTTACGTTAACTACTTGACTGTGATGTACATATTCACGGCAAAAAAAAAGAAAAACCCACTTGAACCTTTTTTTTCCCCCCGCACATGTGAATGTTATATTCATACCTAAATATGATATAGCTGCACGGCATCATTACCGCTTGGCTCCTGGATCCATGTGATCTTAAGAGATGGCAGTGTGCCGTTTTCCCAGGGGTCCTTGCTGCTGCTGCTGCTGCATGCTGCGGCCCGGTTGTCATGTGATCCATGTGTCTGGCTAAGAGCTCTGCTTTTCTCAGGAGTCTCTCCAAGTCTTTTTAGTCCTAAAAGTTAACAATCATTCCTGATGTTAAATCCATCAGAAACCTCCATGTGCCACGAGGTCGCTTTAATAATCTCCCCAGTGTGTGAGTGTGTGTGTGTGTATAATGTGTGTGTGTGTGTGTTGGGGTTAGGGTGGGCCATGGGAAAGTGGCATACCTGAGCGGATTAGAGCGATCCCAAGGACACTTAGTGTGGGACAACATTCGAATACTCATTTCTTGTCAAGTCAAAGCGCATTTTGTGTCATTTTTGGAGCGACTCACACAACCTGGGCCTTTTGCACCGCACAACTCAACAGCAGCAACACAACTCACAGTGTTGCAGTGTGTGTGCATGGCCCTGCACCCCAGTGTGTATGGTTTTTGTGTTTGATCTAGCAGGGATCACTCTTGTTGGCCTGTCTGGTTTCATCTTACACTGGTAAATTACACCCAATCACTGAAATTACATCCTATAGAAAATGTGTGTGTGTGTGTGTGTCTCTAGTGTGTGTGCGTATTTGTGTGTGTGTGTGTCTGTGTGTGTGTGTGCGTCTCGGTCGTTGACGTCACCTCACAGAGCCTGCACTCGACGTCAGTCTTGATTAGGCTGAATGAAGTCCAACTGTTTTTGTGTTTTCGTCATTTAGGGGAAGTAAAATGGAAATGCAGCTGTTTTGAGTGCGTGCGTGCGTGCGTGTTTGTGCGTGTTCGTGCATGTGTGTGCGTGCGTGGCTACGTTTGTGCGGAAATTGCCGTGTGTGGCGGGCGGCGGCAGGGGCGAGTGCGTAAGAGCGGTTGTCAGCTGGTAAGCAGCAGTAAGGACACACCGCGAAGTGAAGTGAAGCCGATGCTCCAGAGTGTCGGTTTTCATCGGTAGGGGAAGCTGGAAGGGACAAAACTCAGACGGAGAAGCTGCAGTCTGCCAATTAGTGCACCAGATGTCAGTTATTGTTGGACTAGGATTATGGCAATAACTGCAGTTGGCCAACGGTTATGAATGTGCATGTGCGTGCGTATGTGTATGTGTGTGTGTGTGTGTGTGTGTGTGTGTCAGTGAACTAACTCCACTGTGATAGATTTTAAACAATCTTCTTTTGGGACTTTGCTCCTTTTCTTTATTACTCTTCTGGCACCTGCAGTGTTTTTCAGAACCCAGTCTCTCTGTTTCTGTCTTTTCTGTGTAGTTTTTCAGCAGTTTGGAAATGTAAACACTTCTAAAATACATCCAGATGTTACCAGCTGTGCTCCGCCACCACAAACACTGGGCAGGGAGTGTGTGTCTGTGTGTGTGTGTGTGTGTGCGTGTGTGTGTGTGCGTGTGCTCAAAGACCTTTCCTTTCCCCAAATATTCACTCTCAGACAGACAAAATGATTGCCTGATTTTTGTCGTATATCTCGGCTTCTTTGTCTGTGAGTGTGAGCGGGTTTTCAAATATGGTGTGAGTCTGATTGCGTATGTGTGTGTGTGTAATGGGTAACGTGTATGTGTGTGTGCTGAATAAGTCTATTGTAGTTGTTAAAAGCTGCTGCAGGCCAACATTGGCTGAATTAAAGGCACTATTAAATACAGAAAAGTCAGAGCTGATGCAGCGTGACAAAGACAGCGATTTCAAAAAATCATTGACCTTATGTATGCCCCATTATCTCTCTCTCTTTCTCTTCCCCTCCCTCTCTTTCCCCCTCTCTCTCTCTGTCTCTCCATCTCTTCCTCTCTCGCTCCGTCGTACGCTCAGGTGAAGCAAGAAAGTCAATTTTTTGTGGCGAATCTCCGTTTTTTTTACAATAGAGCAGGCCGAGTTCAACCGCTCTGTGTAGGTGGGATTGTTAAGGGCCTTGTTGTTGAGTTGAATGGTGTTAATGTTTGTTTACAAAACGCTCTTTAACACATGTGTGTGCGCACATACACAAATACCCACGCACGTAACAGACAGAGATCTCATTAGCAGATGTCCTCAGCGTCCACAATGATCCGATATTATCACTGGTGTTAGTCACTCTCACACACGCTCCCTGTGTTCAACAGGTGAACCCATTTAAATGTCAGCCTCATGCTGTTTCACATGTATCATTGTACTGTATATCAGTGTGTGTGTCTGTGTGTGTGTGTGTGTGTGTGTGTGTGTGTGTGTGTGTGTGTGTCTGTGTGTATTTGTTTATGCACCGTGGCCGTGCTGAAACCTCGCTCCTTGGGGAGTAATTACAGAAGAGGTTTTCTGGCCGTTTTCTCTCATTAGTGTGAATATAAAGAGAAACTGTGGGACCTCGGCTAGCATGAGTGCACACACACACACACACACACATGCACATGCACACACACACACAAAGGCTATGTGTAAGGCAGAAGTCCAGACATGTGCAGCGGGGCTGATGCCATGACTTTAGTCTGGACGTACGTCGTGGTACACGTCCTCCTGCCACAAGTCTATTTCAGCCTCCAGCTTCTCGCTCCACATACGCACACACACAAACACACACACGCCGCGTGTTTGTGCGTGTTTGTGTGTGTTTCTCCCATTTCGACTAGCATCTGGCCCCGAGTCCTCCCTCAGTCCTTCAATTCAAACTGCAGGTTGTTTGTTTGGGTTCGCCCTTACAAACACACCATTAGGCCTTTCCCCTCTCTTCTCTGCGCTCAGGACTATTCCTGGCTCTGGCCTCAGTTTAGCTCCGGCCTGCTGCCGGGCTCACTGGAGGTCCCTGCCGGCAAACCTCAGTCCTACCAGAACCCAGGAAGATCAGAACCACAGCGCACCGCCCAGCCACCACAGTGAAACTCTAGCCTGCTTCAACCCGGCTCGCCCCACAGAAAGCCTTAAATGTCAGCTGGAAGGGTTTTAGTGTGTGTGTCCTATATAAGCGCGTCTTTTTTTCTGTTTGATAGTCGACCCGTCATGATGCAACAAGTCCACCTTTCTCTGCAAACAAACAGGTATGGGCAAGAAGAAAAAAAAAAAACGGGAGTCTTTGCGACTCACTTCTGGCTGATGAAAAAGGATTTGGGAATGAGAGATGAAAAGAGAATAAAAGAAGGAAAGACTGCGAGGCGGCAGAGAGAGAGAGAGGGAGAGAGAGAGAGAAAGAAAACAACAAAGGTGCTTAGGACAAAAGCAGTATTGTATCATTGAAATGACTTGTGAGTTGAAAGCCTTAAAAGTCCTCCCCAGAGCCAGGTCATAAAGCCCAGAGACGGGCTTGGCAGCCGAGGCCAGAGCCAGACAGGCCTGGCAGTCGAGCTTAGAGAGCTTCCAGTAACAGGAGATGTAAAAATCAATTTGCCGTGAAAAAGGTAAACAGTCGGAAATGACAAATATGCAGGTTCTTTCCATCGCTCTTTTTTTTCATCTCTTGCTATTTTCACCGTTATTAAAGAAGACAAATGCAGGGGCGCGGAGAATGACTAGTCAGGAGTCATGTGGTGAGGGATCCCAGCAACGTTCAGGGGGGAGGAGGGTACAAGCTTTTTTGCTTTTTTTTTCTTCTCCCTCCTCTTTTCCACCACCTGAAACAGACAAGCTGGACTCGTACAGTCAGCAGCCGAAACACAGAAACTCACTCATACTGGTGTGGATGTTGAGAACACACATGAGGACCAGGGACGCCCTGATTGGTCGGCCGCAGATGATGATTCAAAAAGTATGTGACCGGTGGATTAGACGAAACATGTCGGCCATCTTGAACTCTAACAAAATGTGACTGATTTAAAGGTCCAGTGTGTAAAATAAAACCGGGGTAAAACCGTGACATCCAGCGTTCAGATTTTAGTTTGCAGCGCTCACTCGCTCACTCGCGTCGGCAAAGTGACGACTTGGAGTATTTCAGGAGCATGGAGCGATGAGGTGAAGATCCAAACCATTTTACGATATGTAAAATATTGTAAAATTCTTCTTTCCTTCCGCCTTCTTCTTGGTTGGTTTATTTATGAACAGGAAACTCGCTGAACGTGCTCTCTGGCTGGCTGGATTTACCGTTCAGGCTGCCGTACAAACATGGCGGCGCAAGATGGCGACACTCTCTAAACCGAGACCCTTGCTATAAAAGAATAATTGAAAACCAAACAAATTTTATTTTATAGCGATTATAAACTTATACAAATATATTCATTGGGTCGTATATTCAGATGTTGCCACCAAACCTCGCCAATCATTACACACTGGACCTTTAATGGACCGCACAATCTGCAGTCAGTGTGTGCCGAACATGATCTGCTTATGTATCAGCTGATCGCCACTTATAGATGATCGTGATTGGTTGAGTCAGCGGTGGCGATTTAAGAGGCGGAGGTCAATACAGACATGTGGATGGAGAAATGATTGAGGGATGACGGAGGGAGAGAGAGAGAGAAGATTGAGGAGAGAGAGAGAGAGAGAAGGGGGCTGGGTCTTCGGGGGCCTGTTTGGTGGTTAGGAGCCCTCGGGGTGGGGGGTCCCGGCGGAGACCTCCATTAGTGGAGCTATCCGAGCCTGGGGGAGCCGGTGCGGTGGCGGGCCCCGCGAGGCAGGGGCCGCTCTGTTTTAGCAGCGGTTCGTCTGCAGCGCTCGTCACATTGATCCAGAGTGGAGCTGCAGCCGTAGGAAAGCTCTTTGCTGCTGAATAGGCCGAGCGGCGGCGCATCGATAAGGCAGAGTGGACCAGTGGAGCGCCCTGCACCCTGTTGGCCATTTGGTTAAGACAGACAGATCTTGTTCAATACAAACACACACACACACACATACACACAAACCCCCCCTCCAACGGCATGTTAAGTCTCTCTGCGTTTGGTGTCTGCATGCGCGCAGTTGCACATCTATACGTGCGTGTGCGTGTGCAACGATTTTGTCCTTACACAATCTAATCCTCTTTGCTTTCTCCGCTCGTCCTCCTCAGATGAACAGATCTGCTGTGACTGGCTGGGAAAAGAATGAAAGAAGGAGGGAGAAGGAGAAAAAAAGAACAAGGGGTAGAAAACAAACATGTTTCCCAGGCCCCAATTAGCCCACTTTTATTGCCCCTAGATACACTCACTCTCCCATCCTCCTCCTCCTCGCTGCCTCCTGCAGCCTCTGAAGTCTGCTTACACACAATGCTTCACATCAGCAGCTAAAAGGTGTTGAGGGGGACACGGAGACACGGAGACCCTTTTTCCCCCGTCAGAACGTCCACTTAAATCTTGTCGACGACAGCGAACCCGATCGGTAGCTGAGAACCAAACAGTAGTCCCACCGCTGTTGTCTTGTATCCACGTGTCAGCCGCGCTGTGGGATATGTGTGCTTTTTGCGGTTGTTGTGTTTGTACAACATGGAGTTTGCCGAACGCTCACAAACAAAACAGTTTGAACCGTCTGTGCAGAAGCCATCAATTCTTAATGAGATAATGACACAGCAACATACTCACAGCAGCAGCTCTGTTTACAGACCAAGACAAACCACAAACAAGACACAGACACGCTGAGCGCTTTGAGCTTTCCTCTCCTTTCCTATCCACTTTTCCTCTCGCTGCCTTCCTCCTCCTCCTCTTTCCTCCTCCTCCTCCTCTTCTCTGGCTCTGCATGGCGACTTTGTGCGTCGGCCAAAACTTAGCGAGAATAACAGGTGGAGAACATCTTGATGGTGTGTGTGTGTGTGTGTGTGTGTAAAACGTGTGTCTGTCTGATAGACACACACATACGCAGTAATGAGTCAGGCGCTATAATGTGGCCGCAGACCAGATTCCCTAATAAGAGAAGAATGTTGTCCATGGCATCCAGAGTTTTCCACTGGAATCACACATTCATCCAGCCTGTTTCCTGCCCCGGGGTCTTCCTCTCGGCATGAACAGACGAGGAGAGGGAACCCTCTGTCTCCCCTCTCCTTCTCCCTGCTCTTCCCATTGTCCCAGCTACCCCCCCTCCTCCTCCCTCCTCCCTCTCTCCACATCCTTTTTCTCATCCTTTTCATCACTTTTCCTCCCCCTCCTCCTCCTCCTCCTCCTCCTCCTCCTCCCGTCAGTATAGGGTCCGTTCATGTGTCTATACTTTCTCTCTGTTGGATTGCGCTCGTCTGGTTCTGGAGTGACACGAGCACATGACTCACAAGTGAGTCAGAGCAATTCAGACTCATTGCTGAGGAAATAGTGGTGGATTAGGAGGAGAGGTGTCTTTCTCGGACTGGTAGAGGAAAACACACACACACACATTTACACTCACACACACACACACATATATATATATATATAGAGAGAGACACATACACATAGAACTGAGTAAGAAAAAAAAATCTCAGTGGTTCAATGAATCTCTAAATTAATGGAAGTCTTTGTCTAGCTGTGGAGCAACTTTAAACAAACCAAGACAGAAGTTTAAAAAATTCACATTCAAATACTTTAACCTTGAAATCTCCCCTTGCCAAGGCACCGGCTCCCTCTTTTTTTTTTTCATCTGTTAAATGTTTGAGTGTTTGATAGTTTGAGGTCTATAGCAGAACCCGCCCGGGAATTAATGTCATTCATATGCCCTGCGGAAATTACTTTTGAAATGCATATAATCTAAAACATGCAAATGAGGCTGACTTTGTGCACCCTGTTTAATATGAATTATCATTTTCTGAATACCTATTATTACTGCGTACATTTCTCCAATTATATTGTTCTTTTTTTGTCACTTTTGCATACAGACACACACACACACACACTCACACGTGCACATCGGGAACACCAGAGATGCGCACGCACATGTGCTTGGCCCTATGCTTATCCATGCGCACACGCACACATACACATAGCAGAATGTCTTTGTGATGGGTGTATTTTAATGAGGAGTAATAAGGATAGTAATGACCCAGTCCACTTCTCTCTCTCTCCCTCTCTCCATGTATTCCTCTGCCTCTCTCGCCCACTGCCTGGCACACAGCTGTTAGTTTACATGACGCCAATGGGGAGAGTAAGAGGCATCTCATTTAAAAAGAAGAAGGAAAAAAAAGATGTAGCCGCCTTTTGCAGATTCTGCACAAACGTATGAAGTCAAGAAGTCCTTAAACAGTAAATGAAAATAACAAGGCAGGAAATACAAGTGTTGCTCATCCAATTTTCATTAACTGACTGAAATATTGATGCGTTTTAAAAGTGAACAGCGCATGTTTAGTTTGTCTCTTCCTCTTCTGTTTCTGGTGATAGAGCACTGTTATTAATGTCCTTGTCCAAGAGGCAGACTTTCTTTTTTTTTTTTTTTTTTTGGCTCTTTTCTCCTAAATTGAATTGAAGGCATCCCTTTTTCAAACGAATTACTCTATTAATTTATTTATACTGTGCCATAAATTATTCTATTAATATTAGCATGTTCCAAATTAGTATGACTTCTCTCAATGTTCCTTCTACTTCTATTAATTAGCATGCTTGTCACTATAACAAAGATTTTTCTTTCTCTGATAAATTATAAAGGAGACATTTTTTAATACAATGAGAACTGCCTGAGAAATTATTAATATTTCAGTTGTGGCCTGTAAGACAAAAGTATGAGGAGGAGAAAAGAGCAAAGAGGACAAGAAGAAGGAGAAGAAGGAGAAAACTAACAATTACATGGAATACATTATAGACTGTCACTGGTGTGCAACAGTGTTGATTTTTATTTTTGCTTTTTTGAAAGAGGAAAATGTGTGTGTGGGTGTGTTGGAGGGTGTGTGTGTGTGCAATGCTCAGGGATATCATCTTGTTTTAGCACTTTTGGATAGGATGGGAATTAATTACCTCTGTAACAGCTTGGACCAAGTTCAAAAGTACTAAAATTCAATTAATTTGAAAAGTGGACATGCTATCATTTTCTCCGCATGTCTCCTTTAAAGTCTGGCCTGTTTTTTTACTGTGGACTTATTCAATTATATTTGATTAAACTTGCTCTGATCCAATCTATTAATTAACTAGGAAATGCAAAGTGCCCGACTTGAAAGCTGATGTATAAAATTATATCATGTCCACTTTGATATTTATTTATTTATATATATTTTTTTACACCACTATTTTTTTTTTTTTTTTTTTAAATCCATTGTAGTCCCTGCTGCTCATTTTCAGGTATTATTAAATCTATTCTTCTTCTTTTTTTTATCTTCCTTGTAATGCAAATTCTGATCATAAATGAAATTATGTGTCACCTCAAGGAAACTACAACAAATTTGCCTCTTGGGAAAATCCTCTTCTTCTTCGTCTTTTACAATTTTTTTTGCCTTTTCACAGAGTAAAAATATAGATTGTCTCGTGTAATTAAAGTTAGGAAGTTAGTCATTTATTTGGTGAAGGTGGAAGATTCCAGTGTGAGGAATGGGGTGAGGATGTTTCCTTAATATGGACTGAAGCATATTCCTCTTTTTCATGTTGGTTAATGGGGCTGAGCATTCATGCACTTTTGACAGGTCACATGCACCTGCACACACACACAGACACACACTTAACACTCAAAACGCTGTAATTGTGTCTGTGTGTGCACATTTATGAATTCTTGCCAACCCCCCCATCACTTTTTTTTATTTTTTAAACACACCAGCCCAGGGGTCAGACAGATCAGATTCACCACTCACCATCTGCACGTCAACATCTGTCGCGCAAATACGAAAATTAAATCTCAGTGTACTTCAGTCTCAGTTTACTCATCTGTTTCACCTTCATGTCATTTGTCCATTTCCCCACTGACACCCTTTCATCTCTCTGTCTGAAAAATGTCTTTCTGTCTTTCCTTCCTTCCTTCTCCCCCGCTCTCCCTCCCCCACCCCCCCACCCCTCACCGTGAAGGTCATTCTAATAAAGAGCTCTCGTAGGACGGAGCTGCTAATTGCTCCGTGGCGCACTCGCTGGTTTCAGATCCAAATAAAGGCACATTGCCTTTTTTTTTTTTTCCAAGCTCCTCTCCCTCTTGCCCTCCATTCCTCCGCCTCCCCTCTTCACCTCCTCCGTTCCACCATGTTAAATACAATATGAGCATGAGCTGTGCAGACTGACCTCAGCCTCCATTACCTCTCAGGACAGGTGGAGGAGGAGGAGGAGGAGGAGGAGAGGGGAGGGGGGAGGAGGAGGGGGCAAGTATTTTTTTTTTCATCCTCATGATCACAGGATGATTTTCCAACTGGCACATGCACACGCACATTCACATGCACGGGCGCTACCTCTTTAGGAATGTACAACCCGTGATTTTAGGCTCAGATAAATGAGGTGTGCATGAAGTCCGCTCCTTCTACAAATATTTGTGTGTGTGTGTGTGTGCGAGTGTATGTGTGCATATCTTTGTGTCTGTCTTCAGTATTTCGAACAGACAGCAGTCTGCAAGCTGGTAAATCACTTACTGCACTCTAAAGGAAGGGTCGAGGTGAAGGCAGGAGTGTATGTTTGCCCCGGTCATACACACATACGGAGCGATCTCATCGGTGCGGAATGCGCTGTGTGTTTACCTATGGTTCCAGAACCCACCTGACCGAGGGAGGCTAATCTTTATGGGCTCTGTAAACAGGGACTTTGTCTTCAGAGAACTCCAGGCGGCCGAGCAGACACACAATTCACACACACACACATGCAGACGCAGACGTACGCGGCTGCACATGTGGCAGGTTCGGCCTACACGCACTGTGCAGACAATACGCTGGAAAGCACACATACTGTACACACACACATGAACACTTCACTTCAACGCCCAGACGGAGCGAGTGAGCGCCATATGGCAGACAGTCCTGCAGAAGTATAGGAGAACTCCCCATGTTTATATCACAGTCAGGGGGATTTCCTTATCACTTGGACTCTGAGCAGCACCATCGCTTCACTCCCCAACAACAACAACAGTGGCTTCTTCATTAGCCAGCTGCACAGCACACTGCAGGTCAGACTGCAGGCCTGTGCAGCGAGGCCTCCTCTCTCTTTCTCTGTGTGTGTGTCTCTTGATGATGCTCTTTGAAGCCAGCCAGCCAGTAGTAGATATTGGCCCACATCTGACTGACTATCTGTCTGCAGGATAATGGAGTTCACCTGTTAGCACTGGAGCAGGGCCAGGGCAGCCACAGACATCTAGCAGCATTAGCCCTTTTTGCTGTTAGCCAACCTGTTAGCGCTGGCTGGCGGCCAGCGTAGCCTGGAGCGCTGCTGTTAGCTGCCATAGCTTTAGCGCTGAGTGGTGGAGGACTACCTGGCTGCTCTGGGATCTGGTATCCTGCTGCATGCCTGGCTAGCGTCGAGCAGTGGCCAGCTGATGGGGGAAACAACCAAACTTGGACAGGAAAGTGATGGGGAAAAAATGTGCTGTATGTTTTTGTGTGTGTGTGAGTGAGTGTGTGCTCGCTTGTGTGTGTTATTTCTTCAGCTTTCCTCTGACCTCATTCTCTTTTATTGAAGCTAATACACGTCAGCTCAGAAATGCCACACAGATATCCCCCTATCGCTCTTCCTCTCCTTTCTCCTCCTGTTGTTCCTGTCGGCAGAATATGGCTGTAGTGCTCAGCTATAGGCTATATAGTATATATCTATGTTTTAAGCTTAGATAATTACTTTTTAAATGTAGTTAAGAAAAATGAAATTAAAGTAACTGCATCATTTTCTTAATGATCTGAATTCTTAAGTCTGAGCCGGTAAAAATGTGTGAAAAAAAAAAGCAAGCAAAAAGATTGATCTCTTTTGCAACAGCTGAACTGTGTTGTTGCAGCGGTGCACAAGAAAATTCATGAACTTTCTCTCAGAGAATAATTTGTTTAATAATCACATTTAGGGTGACGTTCGCTGTTCTTTGAATCATCAGGTCTTGACATGTGCAAAGAAGCCAAATTAGTTCTATAGTTAAATATCTGCTTGCATGAAAAGACAAAGAGGAAAAGGTGCTTAAGTAGCAGGATACAAAAGAAAGTGCTGGAAACTCTGCCCTCAAACTATGATTATACAAGAACACCTTGTCTCTGCGCCTCACCGCTGCGGTATCATCGAAAACGTTAATAACACAACCGGTGTTTACTTTCTTATTCCTTTTTCACCTTTGCACACACATCGGCATATCGGTCTGTTATATTGTTTAATTTTTGTTTTATTTAGTTCAGTGCTCCTAGTTGCCTTTTCTCACCAGGAGTGATTAATGGAGACATAAGAGCCCAGACCTGATGGTTGGGTTTGTTCTGGGGTTTGGGGTTGAAGCAGATTCCCTCAGGGCGTGTGTCACAGTTTATTTAGCGGAGGAGTCTTTGCCAACTTGCTGCGTTAGACTGAGAGAATATGGGTGTGCGGGCATTTACTAAATTATGATCTGTCTGTGTATATGTCAGCGTTCATGTCCCTATCAAAGCATGGAAATAAAAAAAAAGAGCTGCGACTCTTTTGTGACGCTGTTAAGAGACGGATCCCGCGGCTGCCGACAGTAAATAGGACACTTTGTGGACACAGTGACAAGCAACCAGGGTAATTTTTTTCATGTGTGTTTTTTAGTTTCGTGACTGTCAATTATAATGAAATAAAGCCCCTTTGGGTGTAACAGCTAAACCAAATATTTTATGAATCCACACACAGCCACTCATTGTCAACAGAGAGTGCTCCTCCAAATTCTGTTTCCTGATTACAAAACAGGTTAGAGCTCCAATTCCTCCAATTCCTGTCTCAGGAAGAGTGTCTCCTTTGTTCACAAATATTGATTGAACTATCAAAGATTATAGAAATAACCTGTGTGGATTCTATTTCAGGGTGAGGAGAAGAACTTTAATGTTTTCCAGGGTTGAACCTGCCACTAGTTACCAGGCATAACCAGAGGGAGAAAGACGGCGCTGCAGCGAGAGCAGGAGAAAGACAGATAATTCAAGAGTCAGATGAAAGTAGACAGATGATGGAGTGTAGATACTGGTACAGACAATTTTTCCCTCACCCCCACCCACCCTCCCCCCCTCCCTCCCTCTTTCTCTCTCTCCTCCCCACACTTTCCCTCCCACCCTTATTCCCTCAGTTCTTTGCCTAATAAGCAGCGTTCCTGTGAGCTGATGCAAGGCGGAGGAAACAGAACAGGCGTTCTGGGACCGCTGGAAATATTCCCACATGAGGCATAACATGATAAAGACTTATTATCTCACTAAGCTGCTGTAAACACAGATGCACACATAAATGCACGCTGTACACAAGTCTCTCTGTCTCACAAACACACACTCAAACACACACACACACACACACACACATTCAGAGAAAGTGAAAGTGGTCCGGCTTTAGGTTTTCTGACGAGCGGTGACCAGGAGGAATCTGACAGAGCCAATCCCTCCAACAAAGCCTGAGAGTCAGCCGCGGCGAGGCCAGCTCACTGGGCATTTGGCTTTCGGCGTGTTTGAACTCCACACATACACACACACACACACACACATAGAGACACACACACACATACACACATACACACACACGCCCTAAAAGCAGTGGGAAGGAACAGACGGGAGAGTTTTCTGACTTTGTGATTATTATTAGTGCTAAATTTTGGGAACATCTGAACAAGCGTACGTGTTGAAACAGGAACTCGTCCCAGCTCCATCTCCTCTCCGCTCATCAATCACACCAGACACACACATAAACACATGCACCTAACATTTGCTGTGAGCTAATCCATTACAGTTCAAAGGTAGGTGTCAGCCTCTTAGACAAACACACACACACATGTATATACCAGAGTCATCAGAAACATGTTGAGTCCCATTTCCCTTCTTGTCTTCTCCATCCCAATTAAAAGGCAAAGGAGGCCTTTTATTTCCCTCTCCTCCAAACGCATTCTTTATCTCTCTGATCTGCGCTCCTCCCTCCCTCCCCTCCCTCCCTCCCTCCCTCCCTCCCTCGCTCGCCCGGTCCCCTCGGGGTAGTGGGAATGTCTCTCCCCACACTCTCTCAGGTCAGGGGTTCAGCTGGAGGGGGTCTGAGCATGCAGAGAGAACCGGGAGAGGGAGAAAGAGACGCAGCGGCGGGTTGAGGCAGGCCTCTGCACGGGGCAGCTCCTCCTTCGCTACCAGAAACACTTAAACTTAAAGCAGTGCATGTGTGTGTAACTGTGTGTGTGTGTGTGTGTGTGTATCACAGCCTTAATACTTCAGGGTTAGATTTATGCCCCTGCCTTTTTCCCGACCTCCATTACACCAGCTTATATACACCCATTACAGGATATGACAGAGTACACACCCTTCAGAGGAGCATACCACATTGCCTGTGTGTGTCTGTGTCAGTGTGTGTGTGTGTGGAAGAGGAAGAGAGGGCATGCGCTCACGACGTCTTTACACACTCCCCACTTTCCCATTAGGTCCTTGTCCACCTGCGAGCTCTGCTGTCTCTCTGTCTGTCTTTATCTCTGTCCCCCTCCTCATTGCTAATAAGGTCAATGAGGAAGAGTAAGAAGCAGATTCAGTACAGTACATTACAGCTCAGTGCAGTGCAGCTCAGTGCAGTGCAGTATAGCATAGTGTAGTGTAGTGTAGTGTAGTGTAGTGTGGGCTCTGCCTCTGCTCTGGTAGCAGGCCGGTGATTCATGCTCAGTGAGACGTGTGATGATGTGAGGAGTTTCTACTGCGGTACAAAGTCAGTGGACTGTGCGCTGGGATCTGTTGATCACTCAGCACTATGCTTTGCTTCATAATATTACCTCAGGGAGCAGTTTGACCTAGCGGGGGTCTGACTCTGGACGGACGGACGGAGGCGGGGAGGAGGGAGAAGAAGAAGAAGAGACAAGTGAGGTTGCAGATTAAGTGACTTAGCTTTAAATGTCACAATAATGCTCTATACTTTCTAAGACTGAACTTCACAGGCAGATGGGTGCCAGGTGGGAAAGGAGGGAGGAAAAATAGTTGTGAAACCTGCTCATAAGCACCTGGTACCCTGATGGTTTATTGACCTAAATAAAAAATAAAACATCTACTGTACAGTACAGTATGCAGACATGTTGGATGTAAAATGCAGTTCAACTTCTGCAGGTGCAGTTATTGTAGAGACGTAGTTTAAACACTTCTTGTCCGTGGTAAAAGTTGAGATCACCTTGAAAAGTTCAGATATTTCAGTAAAAAAATTTTTTAAAAGACTTCCGAAGTCACTTATTATTATTGACCTTTATTGTTTCATCTGAAACTGACACTCGTGAACAGACTTTACGGCTCAAAACACTGAAATATGTGAAATATGACATCTGAGAAAAATCCACAGCAACGCGACGTGCTTCCAGACATTTCTTGGGTTAAACCTTTAGACCTCACTGATTTCAAAGTAAGAGCCTTTTCTTTTTTTGTGAATATAATTTTTAAAATGTCTTGTTTTCCCAGAGCATTGGCACAAAAACTCAGTTCTTCTTCTTCCTTTTCTTCTCCGTTGTATTGAGGCAACAGCAGAGAATTCAGTGATGCCTCAGAGGAAAAGAAAAGTTAGATTCCCCCATGAAATGCCTTTTATTGTTTCCCCAGAAGGCATGTGTTGTACGCCTCTGAAAGACTCACACACACACACACAGGTGGCGCGTAAGAATGTCTCGATGGCGTTTTGTGTACCCACTCCGGGTTGCTGAAATAAAAGCAGTAGAACTTTCCCCCTTTAAAAACTCGGCGCTTGTGTGTGTTAATTTCTAAAACTGGATGAGGCAGAAAGACGAGATTGAGCTTGTCATTAGGAGTTCACAGCCTGCGTGCTTGTCTGAAGGTTTGTTTTGTTTTCTATCAGCTGCCTTGTGGTGTGTGTTCTGTGCACATTTATATATATATATATATGTGTGTGTGTGTGTGTGTGTGTGTATGTGTGTCTCTGCTCTGCTCCCACGCTCCGGCTGCCTAACGATGGCAAAATGTGCCTGTGTGTTTGCGAGGCAAAAAAAACAACAACACATCCAGGAACGGCTCGTTTTGTCGGGTTTTGTCGGAGGGAACACGCTCTAATTAGAGAGGCCCCTATGAAGGTGCATCAAACAGATCTGTCTCAAAGACCAACCTGCTCATGGCTCACACACACACAGCAGCGCACACATGCCACCTCTGATTATTGGAGAAATGTGTGTGTTATTTAACTATATAGCAGAGTATTAACTGCCTTGTCAGTTCAGATTTGCTGCACGTCTGATCCAAATCTATGGAAACGCTCCTCGGGACTCATTTACATGCATACAATACCAAAAAAAAAGTGTCTGCTTCAGGTGTTGCTTTGTGGCCACTTGGGCTTGTTTGTGTGTTAGCTGGTTCATGACCAAAAGCCCTTTTTCACAAAGTACACACACATACACACATACATACCAACACTACCAAGAGGAGGCTATCAGGCCAAGCTGCCAAGAGGTGTCTTATACGTTTCCGCTTATTTTGAAAAGACAAAAATGGAATATAAAATTGACCTTTAAGGTGTTTTACCATAATATTACTGAAAATGTGACTTTTAATTATTTTTTAAAGAAATTGCCAAGAGGAGACTTAGATCTCTGAGCGATGTGGACCTCCACATACTGCAGTGGAGCTGTCTGTTGTTAACAAACACTCATTAGGTGAATGAATGGGCACAAAGACTTTCTCAGTTTCTTTCAAAAAATGGATAATATAACTTTAGAGTTATCATTATTTATTTTAAAGTCTCTGTAACACAAATTTTATTTTAAAAAATATATAAATAATCATGGCCACATTTGAGAGTAAATGATTTCTATTGAAGAAGTAACATGGCTGCATGCACTAATATCAAGTTCTGCAGTATAAGCAATAACATTTACTTTAAACCAGCTTTAATATAGATCCAAATCTATGGAAACGCTCCTCAGCACATGCATACAATACAAAAAAAAAGTGTCTGCTTCAGGTGTTGCTTTGTGGCCACTTGGGCTTGTTTGTGTGTTAGCTGGTTCATGACCAAAAGCCCTTTTTCCACAAAGTACACACACACATGCACACACAATACACGCCTCTATCTCAGTGTGTGTTTACTTTACTTTCCTGCCCTTGTTTGTTCACTCAGATGGGAGCAGGCTTTCTGCACAAACTGCCCAGGTCACTTTTGTCTCAATCTCTGTGTTGTCTCGCTCCTCACCCCTCCCCTCCCTCCTCTCAGGTGCCAGTGATGATGGTGGAATCAGCCTCTGAGACCATTCGAACGACGCCGTCCAACCAGAACGGAGTCAGCAGCCTCAGTAGCCAATCAGATGGAGGGGGAGGTAGAGAGGGCGGCTCGAACGGAGACGCCAATGGAGAGATCAGTCCAGTCGACTTACTGCACCTGCAGCAACAACAGGTGTGTGTGTGTGTGTGTGTTTGTGTGTATGTGTGTTATGTGGGGCACATGTCATGCAACTATTTAACAGTTTGTTTACCTGCCTACCTGTACGTTTGTGCGCCTGAGACTTGTTTTGCAGCACCGCCCCTCTTGTGCAACTTGGTACATGCAGTATATATGATACTTTACCTAGAACATCATGTACACACACACACACACACACACACACACACACACAGGTGGTTACATAATGCACAGATGTGACAACATGCAGTCAGACACACTCTGGTAATTGTCAGCCTCGCATGTGCAAACGGTGAAAAGCTCTGACAGGTTGGATCGTCGTGCTTTAATTATCCACCGCTCCTAATTTGCCAACTAACTCCACAGGGAAAAAGTTCACCATAATAATTCGCACACACACACACATACACACATACACACACACACATGGTTCCTACTGATGCATTATTATTACACATGACTGGCTGAGAGAAAGAAGCTGTTAGAGCTACCTGCAGCTCTGCCGAGGTGAGAAGCCATTTTGTCCTGTTGTGTGGATCATACATTCACTACAGCATGCACACACAATCTATGTAGGATACACATGCAAGTGTGTGTGTGTGTGTGTGTGTGTGTGTCACAGTTGTGCAGAGGAGTCATTCTGTTTTATTTTTTCAATGATCAATCAAGCAGTGTTTGTGCGTGTTTGACACGTCAGCATGTAGTGTCTCCAGTAATGCGATTTATCTTGCCTCCTGTGCGTCAGTTCTCCCTCCAAACACACACCCCCATCCCCTCACGCACACACACACACACACACCCACACGTGCGCACGCATACACGCGCACACACACACTGGCCACTGTGTCAAATGGAATTTCCAAACTTCCCGGAACGTCTTGGATGAAATTCTACATTTTTATTTCTCATTCCCCCAAAAATCCACATAGCTCTTCTCTGATTGCTCTCTGAAGGACCCAGGCCTTCGCACACACACTCACACACTCACACACACATGCACACACGCAAATGTTTTTTCAACCAGAGGTCTCTACATTAGTCATTTGTCCATAACCACATAAGAATGTCTGCAGAGTTTTGTCATCTAACGATGGAAACTCACTGAATCATGTTTTTCAGTCACTGATGTGGCTGCAGATTAAGAAAGAAGAAATTCTCCTGTTTATGCACCGGCTCTATGAAACATGAAGCAATATTTATATCCTTCTCACCCTCTGGTTCTGTATACCTACTGTATTTATAAAACGGAAAGGACAAATCCGGCGATCTGATTGGTTGTTAGCCGTGGTGGTATAATGAGCATATACCACGGCTACTACTCTAAAGCCTTATCACAGCATAGGCTAGATCACTCCGCGTCAGGCACGTACACTGTAAAAAAAAAACTGTAAAAAAAACGATGACAGCACTGGCAGCAAAGTTTCCAGACAGATACCGTAAAATTATAGTAGGATCACAGAACATAGATAACTGTAAAAATACAGAGTAGATGTTACAGTCAAAAGTCATTAAAATACAGTGTATTATAGTTGATAAATGCCCATTATACTGTAAAATGACATACATATTAGGTCAAAAATCATTGAAAACCAGCTACCGACTGGTATGAATGGAAGTTGTTGTCATGTATCCATGGCAATGTACTCTCGCAGTCGGTAGCAAAAGAAAGTCGGTGTTCTTACGATGTTAACAAACAGACTAAAGTAGTTGAATTAACATGTTTTAAGGTTAACTTTCACCTCCGGGGTTGGGTTAACAGTGGTAGAGTGGATTGAGCAGTGACTTTCACCTGAGGAAAAGATGACATGCAGACTAGAGCTAACGTCTGGAGAGGTGGGACTATTTTTTTCACAGTGGGGCTATTTTTATTGGATAGGCCTAATAGGCTATTTCTGGTTGAATAAAAACTACATGAAATTGATTGCGTATTCCTCTTTCATATTGCCATTATTGGTAACCGTTTTATAAAAGCAATAGCCTATATCAAATATGTGTATAAGAGGGTCACTGTGAGTTCTGGGCTCACCGACCGACCGACTCACCAGCTGAGTTTCTAGTTGAGGAAACCCAGAGAGGAAAAAAAAAAAGAAGAAAAAAAAATCAGGGTTTCCTCCCTGCTGCTAAAATTATTCCCACTAATTATAATGATGGAGCCGTAGGTGAATGAAGAACACTCAAGTCCCTTCACTCCTGTCCTGCTCTCCCTCCTCCTTCCTCTGACTGCATCCTCACCCTGCTTCCTCAGCAACCTTCAGCCGAGGACACACACACACACACACACACACACACACAGACACACACGGCCATGCACAAATGCACACATATAAACACTAAACCTGTAGCTCGTACAAAGCAGGTCTTTATTCTCTTGGACGTGTCTTTGCTCTCTATGTTTTTGCACCCGTGTGTGTGTGCGTCCCTGTGTGTGTGTGTGCGCATGCTGGAATTTCCTCTCTTGAGCGGGTTACCAACCACAAACATACATCCCTCTCTCTTTCCATCTTTTTCTCTTCCTCTCTCTCTCACTGTACTCCTTTTTTTTTTCCTCCTGCTATCCGCTGCGGACCATGAAAGACAAGCACAACCTTTCCTCCAGATCCAAACCCGACCTCACAAAAACTGTTACAGTACATCCACACACGCACACAGAGACACACAGCAATAAGTACACAGTCATTTATTGTAGTAATTTCCCACTTTAAGCTTCAGGTTAAACTCAGTTTGCACAAATTAAACAGATTTAATTTGATTTGACACAGTTTTATATATCGATTCCTGTGGATGTAATTATTACGATGCACAAGAATCATCAGCATCATGTTCCCACACGTGTGGATGACTAATATCATAATTTGCTGTTATGCTCTATCTCTGTGTGTGTGTTTCTGTCATCTCTGATCAGTTTTACCTCCTACCCCTCTCCACCCTCGACCCTCAGTCCTTCACCAGCCCCCTGAATCAGATGGGGGTTCTGTGCCAGTGAGCACTGTTGAGTGGCTTCTCTGATACCACAGCCTCCTGCCTGAATCTTTTTTTTTTTTTTTCTCATTCACCTCTTTTGTGTTATTCTTCTGCCTGTCTACATTTTTCATCTGAATTTCAAGGCCTAGAAAAAAAAAACTGTTAAATTCATAAAATTTAGTCGAGAAGAAGTGTACTCACCTCGGTGTTACATGTCTAAGAGTTTGAAACGGAATATGGGAGATATGAATGGCTTTTATAATATTTGATCTAGATTAGATATATAAAAAAATATATATATATACTTCTTCTTTTTTTTTTTTTTACAAAATCACATCTGCATTCTTCAAATCAATCAAAGACCTTTACTATTAATCTCCAGTTTCAACATCTTCAGTTAACTTTCTTTCTCTATCTGTGGAGGTCTTTCACTTTTTCATCTCTTCTTCCATCGCTCCACTCTTTTTGGTTTGATAGAGTTTTGGTTGGTGTCCATGCTGTATTTTTTAGCTCCCCACTCTTAAAAATCAATACGGTCTCTGATACCTGACAACATATACGTGTAAGAACCTGCTCTCCTGCTTCAACCTGAAAGTCGTGGATATACCTCTCTCTATACCTCCTCTTCCTCCTTTCTCTTCCACGGTTGAGTCTCTCGCCTGAAGGTGTAGTGCAGACCAGTGTTGGTGCTTAAACACCATGCCAGTGTGCACTGGAGCAGAAAAGACACACACAGACACACAGACACACACAGAACTCCTGACAGCGCGGTGTTGTCAGAACACAAAGCCGTCTTTTCCTCGGGCCCCTCGGGAACCTGAGAGAAATCACAGCCATCTCCAGCCGTCAGATCCTCCACCGGCCTCTCTCTGTCCTCTGCTCTCCCTGCGTCTCCATCCTTCTTCTTCTAGATAGATAGATAGATAGATAGATAGATAGATAGATAGATAGATAGATAGATAGATAGATAGATAGATAGATAGATAGATAGATAGATAGATAGAATAGACCAAAGATGAATTTCCTGCCTTGGCGGGACAATAAACTTTTTCTAATTTCTAGATAGATAGATAGATACTGTAGATAGATAGATAGATAGATAGATAGATAGATAGATAGATAGATAGATAGATAGATAGATAGATAGATAGATAGAATAGACAAATAGATAGAATAGACCAAAGATGAATTTCCTGCCTTGGCGGGACAATAAAGTTTTTCTAATTTATAGATAGATAGATAGATAGATAGATAGATAGATAGATAGATAGATAGATAGATAGATAGATAGATAGATAGATAGATAGATAGATAGATAGACAGATAGACAGATAGACAGATAGATAGAGGGTGCAACACAGGTAGATGTTCGATGGTCAGTGGCCATTATAGAGGGATTGGGGATGTGGGACATATAGCCAAAGGGAATGTAGGTAAAAGGAGGGGTAAAGAGGCAGCACATGGGGGGGGGGGGGCATTGGAGGGGCTGGAGAGGAGGAATAGGGGGATGAGGGAGGGGTGTAACGCTGAGACGTGTCAGAAAAGGGCGCCTGGGCCTCCCTGTGGAATGTGGCCTGTCTGCCTCCCCAGAAAGAACAGAGCTGGAGAGAGGGAAGAGAGAGGGAGAGAAGAAAGGGAAGAGGGGGCGAAGACCAGTTCTGCCCCATCATCGAGGAGGGAGAGAGAGAGGAGGGAGGGAGGGAGGGAGGGAGGGAGAGAGAGAGGAGAGGGAAAACAAAGAGCGGAGTTATAGGGTGAGAGGAAGGAGAGGTGGAAAAGTGAGAGTGCAGCGGAGAGTGTATGGCACTTTGTTGAGGTGCTGGGCACGGGTGTAGACATGAAATGATGCATAGCAGAGGAGAAATGTAAGCAGGATAAATCCTAACAAACCTCAAAGTGTGTGTGTGTGTGTGTGTGTGTGGCTGGGTGGAGGGTGCTCTGACGAGAACCAGGTGTCTTCAATTCTTTGCCTTTTCCTTACGTCCCTCATCCCCCACTTTTTTTTTTTTTTTTTTGTCTTTGCAGATGTGAGTCCATACTTTAAGCACCGTCACTTGCCTCTCGCCTCTGTTCTCACCCGTTTCTGTCTCCTCCTCCTCCTCCTCCTCCCTCTCCCTCGCCATCAATTAATCTCCTCTGGTGTTCCTGCAGCTACAGTAGTAGTTTTTTATTTTTATTTTTTATTATTAAACCTTTATTTAACCAGGTAAAGCTTATTGAGATGTAGAATGTCTTTTTCAAAAGCGACCTGGCCAAGAGGCAGCAAAATTACAATTACGAGTAGTAATACAGATAAATAACAATAGTTCAATAAATAAAAATGACATTATCAGGGATAGATTGAAGGAAGTGACAGAGCCCAATGCTTTCGAGTTCCTTAGTTTTAAGAATCTTAACAAGGTTTATCGAGAAGGATCAGGTTTGACAATTTTAATTCATCTTGCAGAGAGTTCAGAGTAAAAAAGCCAGTGGATCGTAGCCTGTAATGTCCACGATTCCTAACAAGGTGAATTCCGAGATAGGATGGGACCATCCCAAGTAGAGCTTTATAAATAAAAGTCAACCAGTGAGTGGGGATGACCATGCAGCTTTTTTTGTACAAGGTGCAATGATGGGTCAGATTTTTGCATCCAGTGACAAACCTCAGGGCACAATGATGCTACACAGTATCCAGAGAAGTGGAGCATGCATGTATGCACTGTACATCACCATAATCAAGCAGTGGAAGAAAGGTTGCAGATACAAAGCGTTTCCTGGCTCCAAAAGAGAAGCAAGATCTATTCCTAAAGTAAAAGCACCAATTTTACCTTAAGAAAAACTAAGCTTGAAATATGGTACTTGAAAGTTCATCAAAATGGAAACCCATGTACTTATACGACGAGACCAGCTCAATGGCTGTACCTTGACATGTTAGTAGTCGTAGTAGTAGTGGTAGTAGTAGTGGTAGTATTGGTAGTAGTGGGGCTATGGTGACGGACAGAGAAGTAGCAGAAAGAGAGATTGTGACAAAAAGGTGCCATTTCCTCTTAGGAGTGCCACTTGTCGGTCGACTAAACCATCCACCGAGGGTTGGATTTTTTTTTTCCCTTCTCTCTCTCTCTTGCCCTTAACTCACTCTTAACGTGCAAATAGAAAGTGAGAGGCAGATTGTGGCGGTGGTCTCCCTTCCCCGAGGGTTTCAGAGGAACATTGGTGGAGGGAAAGGCAGTCTCAGAAATTGGTTTGGAGCTTCGATCCCCACTCCCATTTGTCATGTTCTATTTTTTCCTCCGTGCTTCCCTTTTTTTGCTCTCACACACACACACACACACACACACTTACACTCTTGCAGACGACAATCTTTGTTTCTATCCTTCTCTCTCACACACACATACACAGGCAGTTATACTCATGCACTGAGCTGATGTGAGTTAATGAAGGGTGTAATTAAGGAGCCACAGTGATGACTGGAGATTGGGGAGGGGTGGGGGTGGAATGGAGGGGGGGGGGGGCAGCCGATACAGATCTCAGATATACACAAACACTGATGATAGATAGCTGTTTTGTGTGTATGCACATGTGCGAGAAGTGTGGTGCGTTTTGGAGGTTTTTTGTCGAGTGCTTTTGCGGACAGATGTGCGAGATTGGAGTGGATGTGTGTATGCGTTAATAGATGCTGGACGATTCAGATAACGTATGGCTTCCTGTTAGTGGTGGCTAGACTGGGGGTAATTATGGTCTGTATGGATGGTACTATGGATGTAAGTGGTGAATTTTTTGTGAGACGTATGTGATTCAACAGCTTCATCTGCCCCGGCACTTGGCTAAATTATGGGAGGTGAACGCTGGTCACTCGGACAGTTATGTCCCGTTTGACCTCTAGGAGTTCACTTTCAGGTCAGAGGAGCAGAGGAGACGGAGGTGAAGGGGAGGCCGGGGGGAGAGGAGGAGGAGGAGGAGGAGGAGGTGGGACAGAGAGAGAGAGATGTTCGCAGACACATTTTCTGGTTTGTTAGTGCGGCGGTGGTTTAATTTAATTACGTCGGGCTGCAGGTTTTGTACATCTGCATGACAGGTTGCATCCCCATGTGTGCGTCTATGTGTCACTTTTCCTGTCTGTCTGCATGCATGCGTAACCCGCGCGTGTGCGTGTGTATATATGTGTGTGTGTGTGTGTATGTCGGTGTGTGGTGTGTGCGGGCCTGTAAATCAGTCCCAGGCCTCTCTCTGAGTGCTGTCACCTACTAAAAGCTTTCCCTATAGGTCTGGGCCCGGCCTTCCTCTTTATGTCTGAGGTCGGCCCAGTTCACAGGTCACCGGGGGTCGTGCTGAGACAGAGGGAGGGGCGAGCCGGGTTGCCTAGCATCCCAGAACACCCACTTCTGTTACTGTGGCGATACAAAGAGACCTATAGAGCATCAACTTCCTCTAAGAAGAGCCTTAAAGCACCAGCAGCTCCCTTTATCTTTCGTTTTTTGACTTTTACTTCCGCTTTTTTTTTTTTTTTCTCGTCTTGTCTTGTCGATCTTTCCACATCAGATTTGTTTGCACTGATTGACTACAACTACAACTTTGAACACACACACACGATGCCACGAACACACCTGCATGTACAAATGATGGGTAATGTCTTTCACGTGTCTCATCCTTCCGCATTTTCATCATTCAGGGACTTTTTTCACACATCGAGTTCTAATTCTGAGATGCTGAGATGTCGTATTTATGGGCGGCCGTAAAAAATTTTTTACTGCTTTTTCCAGCCAGGCCATTGAGTGTTGGAGGATCCACTGAGTGAGAGTTGGAGAGCAGATTTTTTTGTTCTCACTATTGATGTCCTTTCAAATCCTTCCTTTTGTATTCCTCCTTCGCTCTGTGACCTCCACGTAACGCGTTCGCTCACTCTCTAAAATGTTCTCGAGGCACAAACATGGTTTGACACGTCTCTGAAATCGCAGCTCGTTCTGTAGGTATGTTCTCATTTCCACATCGAGTCAAAAACAATTGTGAAATCCACTCATCGGTGAGTTTTTTTTATTTTTTATTATTGTCTAAATTGTTCCAGCGCAGAGCAAAACGACAACGGCTACAAAGTGTTGTGGATAAAGAGGAGACGGGAGGACAGTAGACATGGTCCAGCAGGCCACATCAGCCAGCAGCATGGACACAGTCACGGTTGGTTGACGCAACCAGCCAAGAGGCTCAGAGACAAGAATAGACAGATACCAGCAGAAGAAGAAAGATGTGTGTGTGTGTGTGTGTGTGTTAGTGTGTGTGTTTGTCCTGCCTCTGTTGTGGAGACTGAGTTATATACACACACACACACAGACACACACACACACATCCCCTAGGCACCTGAAAGGGTTAGGTTGGGTTTGGTTGCCATGGGAGTGTTTGGAAGCATTTACACTGACTGTGCTGTCAGGTAAATAACACATGGATGTACACACACACACACACACACACACACACACACACACGCACACTCATGCAGAAGTTTTCCAAGGGTGAAAAAGTCGATTGTTGACTCTCGCTCTTCAGAAGCTATCGTCATGGTGACCACCAAGGCCTTTTTTTTCTTCTTTTTTTTTGAAGAGGTCACAGGTCAGCGAGCAAAGCTGCATGACCTCATTACTATTACTGGTCATGACACTGAGATGTGACTCTGTGTGTGTGTGTGTGTGTGTGTGTGTGTGTGGTTCCTGCTCTCATTGTTTACCGTCGGCTGCTCGGCTCTGTCAAAAAGCAACAGCCGTAATTGGTTTTAATTGACAGCTGCTCAGATGCACAGTTTCATAGTTCATTAGCAGAGAGGCACTCAGCACACACACCACATACACACAAACACACACACAGACAGACACACACACACCTCATATCTTGTCTCCTCTCTCTCTCACTTCTTCACTCCGGACTCACACTAGTGGAGAGACGAGACGCCGAGTGTGTGGACCGACCGAGGGAAGGAAGGTAAAAAAGAGTAAAAGACAAAAATGTGCCAACGCTTACAAGGCTGCTAGGCAAGTAGTTACCCTGGAAACAGTGGAGAGCCCGGGATGCACACAATGAACACACATACACACACACACACACACACATATACACACCACGCACACAATAGCAGCAGAGGCCTAAAGTGTTGCTAATTAGCTAGTCTGTGCTGGTTCTTTGTGTGAGCCATTTTAAAGGAGAGATTAGAGTCAACAGGGAGGAGGAGAGGAATGTAGCTCCTCTCTCTCTTTCTCTTTCTCTCTTCGTCTTTCATTGGTTTTCTTCTCCAGCTCCAGTGTGATGGCCCTTCTTCCACCACCTGATTGACAGAAACTCTTGTTTGTTGTCTTGTTTAGTGAAGTTTTTCCATAACTCCGAACATACGAAGCATTAAATGGGAGCACAGTGAAACTACATGTGAGGTAAAAATCTTGGGAGTTAATGAGATGAATCATAAAAAATTGGCATCAGCAAATAAGCAGCGTGTTTTTCTTGCAGTCTCTCCACCAATTTAAGAAACATAATAATGTCTGAAATGAAAGTTTCTTCTCTTTTGTCTCTTATTTAAAGCGAAATGACTAAAAACTTTGCTCACTCAAGGACAGCTTTCCTAGGGAAAAAAAACATTTTTATATAATAATAATAATAATAATTTCCCACAGTAGAAAGGTTAACACTCATCTCACTTTTTTTATGTAGACTACTTACAAATAAAAAGGTCAAAAACCCATTGTGAGTCTGCAAATTCACTTTTTACTATAATGAAGTTTATTTAATAGCTTTGTGTTAACTTTTGTTTGCATTTCCCAATGAATGGTTTGGTTAATACAGATAAACTGGTGCCTAAGAAACTGAGGACTGAGTCTGTAGATTAAGGATTTAGCGAGACAAACGCACTCTTAGAAATAGAAGTTTTGCCAAATCAATAAAAGTAAAACCTTGTCAAAAAAGAAAGAGACGTTTTTACAAGAGCTCAAAAAGAAAAGCAAATTGTCCCGGTTCTTTTGAGTTATTTTAAACTGAGAAATGTGCCTGTTCACATCTGGATGGATTGACCCTCTCACTAAATCACACAGTCTAGCGCACACACGCACACACACGCACACACACGCACACACTTCCCCATTTTCCTCTTATAGATCGCACCCCAGCGTCTTCTCATTTAGGGAAGTTAAAGATTTTTTGCTTGTTTAGAAGCGTAACTTCTCCTACAACAGCCGATCTTTGTTGTACTTTCCCACTTCCGGTGTTTGTGTGTGTGTGTATATATATATATACGTAAGTGTGTGTGTGTGTGTGTGTGTGGTAAGGGTGGGTGTGAGGGTGTGTCCATCTCCATCTCCGCAGCCACAACCAGGTGTGAAAACCCTCTGAACCAAACACATGAAAGAGTTTTATTTCCATCGAAGCAGGCGGGCAGACTAATACTTTTGCAGGCCACTGACTTGAGGAACGTGTTTTTCTGTTTAACCCAACAGGCGTCTTTGTGTGTGTGTGTGTGTGTGTGTGTGTGTGTGTCTGTGTGTGTGTGCGTACGTCTGTGTACTGTACGCATGTGCACATGGCAGACAGTCTCTGTTTGTGTATGTATGTGTTTTCCCTCTGTCTCCTGAGCTGAGTCTTGGCAGTGTCTTGCATGTGTTATTAGTTTGATTTTTTTTTTATTTTTTTTTGGGTTATTAATAATAACAGTTAAACGGTTTCCATATGTGAGGCCTGGTTGCCAGGCTAGTGCTATCCTCATCATGGGCCGGCCTCGCTCCGCTCCCCCTCTCAGGAGCTGCTCTCGCTGGGCAGCGGGAGCAGCTTAAACTCTGGAGGTCGCCCAACTCAGACCTAACACCTGAGCGAAGGCCTCGTCTTCCTGCAGGAGCATGACCAAACTACTTAACTGTCCTGCC
The DNA here is from genome assembly GCF_045865225.1 of Trachurus japonicus. Taxonomy (NCBI): domain Eukaryota; kingdom Metazoa; phylum Chordata; class Actinopteri; order Carangiformes; family Carangidae; genus Trachurus; species Trachurus japonicus. Next base: position 6,717,814 of record NC_140911.1, read on the forward strand.
TTATACAAGACGAGGGCTAAATATTACAAGGTATGATGTGTGAGGGTCGCTCTCTCAGTGTGTGTGTTTTCCGCTGTGGGCTGGGTCTATCTGGAGTGAGACCTTCCTCTCTTGCCAAACGAGCTGTGCTGAAAACCACAGGGAAACTGCATATGTGTATATAATGTATGACGTGTATTATGTGTGTGTGTGTGGGGAAACTGCTGTAGAGCTATTTGCCATCAATTAGCCGCCTGGACTGAGATGAGGCCTACTAGTAGAGAGGGAGCTGCTGCTTTTATTATTCTCAGGAAGGGAGTTCCTCTCCTAATTGTCTATCTCTATCCGATGCCCTTTTCCTTTCACTTAACAGAGAAAAGCTGACAACATCTCCTTAGGATTTTTTTCCCCCTTGCGTATGTGTATGTGTGTGTGTGTGTGTGTGCATGACGATGAATTGTGCGATGATATAGAGCAGTCCTGGGTATTCAGTCAGCTCCTTTTTATGGCCGTGCGTATACCCCTGTGAATCAATAGAAACATTAGATGAGTGTAGGGACATAGTTGAAGGGGAGAGGTTTTCTCGTTTCACAAAACAGTTCTGAACTGAAGAGAACCATCTGGAAAACGGCAGGGTCCCCGGAGTTTAGAACAGGTCCCTTTTGTGAAAAATAGGATGTGAAAAAAAAAAACCTAAAAATCAGCCAGGGTTTTCAAACATTACGGCATATTTTGAAGTTCTTTTGGAGTTTGTGAGTTTTTTATGGCGTTGGCTCTTGAACGCGGTCTTTCCTCTCTTTTTAATGGTCAGTCTGGGCCCAGACAAGCTTGCTTCAGCCGTTTTAAAACCTCAGCTCTCGAACGGTGCCTTTATATTGCGGAAACATTACATTAAATAGCTGAACGGGATTGCGGCTGGCTGGTATTTCTGAAGGTGTCCCAGATAGTTCCAAGCTCGACGGCGGGCCTGCCTTAACAGATTGAGGTATTCAGCGCCGCCGCTCGAGCTCGTATATATACCGGGGTGGACAACTGGTTTTGAAGTCCACGTTGCTATGAGCGAAAACAAATGGCAGGAAAAGCTGGTGAAGGGGAAGGCCGGAAAGACCTGATTAATACCAGAAAAAGAGAAGGCGTACGTGAGGAAGAGTTGGAGGAAAGGGGCGAACTCTTGGCAGCGCATAGTTTATTTGTAACCCACCATGAAATTGAACGGCTTTAGCAGGCTTTGCTTTAGGCTGCCCCCTTACCCCTATATGTTTACCCCCTGGAAACCCCTGATCTGGCCTAAATATATACACTACCCCCTGCCCCCCCCTTGCTCCCCCCTCACCCCTTCTTTGATGTATAGTAAATCTGCTTAAAAGACTCAAAATGTGACGTGAAATCAGCGCATTTTTGACAAATTGTCGTATCCGCCAACAATTTTTTTTTCCCATTTGGTTGTTTCTTATTTCTTAAGAAAAACAAAACCAAAAAAAAAAATAACCCAGATGTAGCTACCTGCTCTCTCTCTCTATCCTGTCTCCTGTTCCACGCTCCAAAGCAAATTGATTTTTGCCCAAATATAATCCTTCAAATTTCCCAATAAATTTAATGTCTGGAGGAAAATATGAGCGTCATTGAAATCAGATGCTGCAGTGTTTCAACGGAATAAAAACTTCCAGACTTTGAGCCTTGATGGTCCATGATGATTAACAACATTAAGTTACCAGACTGTCAGTCCTTACACTTTTATAGACTGTTATTTAAAAAAAAAAAACACACAACAACTACGCTGTGTGCTGCTGCAGATCTATTTAAACCAGTTTTAGGTGCTGATCCTAACTGCACCAACGATCATCACATCCCATTCTATCTGTCCCCACTCCCACAGCTGCTGTAGTGTCTCGGTACTGTAGTGTTTGTCTGACGGTACAGTGGGGGGGGTAAGGCGGGAGTCGGTCCTCTCATAAGGCCAACAGCTGCATTCACAAAGTTTGCTTTCCACGCCTGGACGATCTATTTTAGGCGCTCCGTCTCTAACCCATATCTCCTCTCTCTCTCTCAGAATTTACTGTGGCGAGTGTGAGTATACGGGTATGGGTAACAGATTTCTACAGACGGGGAGGGGAGGGGAGGGGAGGGGGCACAAGACAGACTACAGAATAGTTGGAGAGGTGCCAGCCGAGCCTTCGTGAGTTATACATTATATGGAGGAGCGTAGTGAGGGGCGAGAGACAGATCGGGTGATGTAGATGGAGAGAGAGAGAGAGAGGGAGGAGGAGGAGGAGTGATCTGGGAAAGCGCTCTGGTTTTTGTGGTGACTGACAGTGATGCATTTGATACATGAGATTCCACCGCGGGTGAAACCAAGCCTTCATTCAAAAATGCCCCAAAGTCACCTCCTTGTGTGCAGTGTGTGTTTTTGTATGTGCGTCTGTGTGTGTGTGTGTGTGTAAATACTGAAGGCAGGTGAGCTCCTTCTGTAACTGTGTATCATCATCCTTTCAACAAATTTACATGCTTTGTAGATTCTGTTACATCTGTTCGTTCTTGTTTCATCTTTGCCTCTGATCAAGACCCAGAGAGAAAGAAGAAAAGATAAGAGATTTAGAGGAAGGAAAAACTAGTAGAGAGGAGAAAATACCAAAGCAGAGGAAGAGAGAGAGAGAGAGAGTGAATTAAAGTCACAGGTGAGGGGCTTTATTGGAGTTTCGAGGTGTGTTTTGGTGCCAAAGTGAGGAGGAGGAGGAGGCGGCGGCGGCGTGCACTGCACACGGATACAAGGGATCACCGTGGTGACCCGTGAGGACGGCAGCATCCATGCAGCTTTAGCTCGGCTTTCAGCTTCAATGACAACCCTGCCAGAAAAAAAACAGCAGATATAGGAAGAAAAAAGAGGAAGTAAGTGTAAAAAAAAAAGAAGAAGAGAGGATCCACCGGCGCTCCTCTCTGAACCCGGTCTCTCCCACTGATCCAAAATCAGAGAGCATGCAGGCCTGTAGAGAAGCAGCAGGGTGTGACAAGCTCTTTTCTCTACGTCTTCACCTTGTATCTGTCTGCCCCGTCTCTCCATCCATCGTCCTCTCAAGGGAAGAAGAAGATGAAGAAGAAGAAGAAAGGGAAAAAAAAGAAAAAGAGAGGAGTGGAGTGGAGTGGAGGAGCAGTGCATTAGGAGCCTCTCTTCTCTTCCCAGGCTGCTGAGCTTGTAAGGCAGACAGGGGGGGATACTTGTTTGGCACAGTGGAGATGTGAAACATCTGAATCACTTGCTTAGTCTAGCCTGGTTCAGCTCGGCCGTGGACCGATGAAAACACGACTCTCTCACCCACTCTCCTACTACTCCTTTCTTTCTTTTTTCTCTCTTCTTCTTGGTCTCAGAGTGAAGAAATCTGATACCACCTGCCTCCCCCCCTTTGCCCTTCCTAACTCCTTACCCTCCTCCTCCTCCTCCTGCTTCTCCCCCCCCAAGGACAGCCCACTGTCTGCCCCGGGGGCTGTTTATCTATGGGGGGGAGGTGGAGGAGAGGGTAGAAGAGGGGGGGGAGGGGGGTGGGTTTGTTTCGTTTCGGCCGTCAACAATGGACCTCAGTCAGTGCTGACGGATTACTCCAACATATGGTACCCACCTGTCTCCCTCTCTCTCTCTCTCTCCCCCCTTCCATCCCTCTCTCCCCCCTCCTCCTCCCTCTTCTCCCTCCGTCTGTTTAGATTTCTTTGCTTATTCCTGCGTTCTCTCTCTCCCTGTCTCACCCAAACACACTGGGCGGATTAGAGGGCCAGATTCATCACACACGCAGACCTGTTTGCTTTAGCAACCTGAGCCAAGCAGCACAGGCACACAGGCACAGGCACGCACACACACACAGTCACACACACACACACACACGCGTATCTAAGGAGGCCTGCCCTTGTTACATGTTGGTTGTTATGTTTTCTTTTTTCCCTCCTCATCTGAGATTCAACTTGTAACTTGACGTCTCAGTCCTAGTGCACACACATACACACACACACATGTTTGTATGGCTATCTTTGTGAGGACACTCATTGACATAATGTATTCCCTACAGCCCCTTACCCTAACCTTAACCATCCAAAACTTTAACCATTACTCTTAACCTAACTTAAACCTAATTATAATAACCTAGTTATTATAAAGTCTTAACCCTCTGAGAAAGTGAGAACCAGCCAAAATGTCCTCACTTTGCTAAAATGTCCTCACTTTGATGGTTTAAAACTCAAACTCTGTCCTCACATGTATAGCTCTACAAGTACACATACACACACACAGCAAAATTAAATTTTCTATCCATTTCTTCTAATGGACTCTCTAACTGGCCCGTCGACCCTCCCTCCCTTCACAAAAACATAGTTGTCAGCCATTTTTCGTGAATCCTGTTAAGGAGAGAAAGTAGCATTTACTGTGTGTGTGCGTGTGTGGTTGTGTGTGTGTGTGCATGTGTGCGTGTGTGTGACCCTGCTGAATTAAAAAATGCACTGTTATTAAAGGCTGTGTCAGAGGCGATGATTTACAGAGGGGAGCGATGACAAGTCAGAAGAACTCACACACTGAACTGACACACACACAAACTCACACTGTGCTCTCAGGCCTCCAAGCTGAGCAGTGACCTCCTCACCCCTCCTTCCCCTTCCTCCTCCTCTTCCCTCCCTCTCTCACTCTAATAAAACCTGTCTGACACCACTGATGTGTGTACATGTGTGTGTGTGTGTGTGTGCGTGCGTGCACGTGTGTGCACCGCGCGGCAGCACAAAGACTCTGTTGTTGGGCCTCCCTCTTAGGCCTCCCTCATATTTTCTTTAAAGGTGCAGTGCGCCCCCAAGAATGCCACAGGGGGAGCGGGGAGCTGGGGTTGGGGAAGTCTAGGTGGAGCTGCTGTGTGTGTCTGTGTGTGTGTGTGTGTGCATAGGTGGGTGAGTGCGTATGAGTGTGTGTGTGTGTGTGTGTGTGTGTGTGTGGTGTGTGTATGTGGGGGGGGGCATTCTTTACAATGCTACAGCTCACCCAGGTCACAGAGAGAAAAAAAATCAAGGAGTGAATTTGAAGAGGAGAAATGAAAGAGAAGAGGAGTGCTGCTTGCTGAAGGAGATAGGAGAGAGTTTGGCTCCAGTTGGTGCCTCCTCTACAGTATGTGTGTGTCTGTGTGTGTGTGTTTTAATTTTCTACATTTAGAGCATGAGGTAACACAACTCCATTTAGTCGCAGACAAGCTAATATATAAGAAAATAAAGGAGGAGGTGACGGAGACGAGTTTATTTCCTTAGCTGGTTGTTATCAACTGTTTGAGTTCACACTCATTATTACTCACTGTCTTTCTGCAGAACTGTGTCCTGGTCACATGGTCAAGTTTTTTTTTGTTTTCCTTCTCTTCATTGTTTTTATTGCAGTTTTTGTTTCCATTCAACAAAACAGTGTCTACAAAAACTAGACACACAACAAAACAAACACAAAACCTTTTGCTCTTACATGAGAGATGAACATATGGCATAATACAATAATAGGTGGTGGGTCAGTTTTACAGTACCCGAATGTCCAAGTTCAAGTGCACAACAGTCCTTTAAATAGAATGGAGGAAAGGACTGGTCCGATTTAGTCCAAAAATGGGCGCCACACTCTGTAGAACTGATCTACGCTGTGATGTATGACGTTGGTAAGATATTCTAGAGATTATTTTACGCCAACCACAGACAGAGGGAATCTTGTCACTTTTTCCTAGCTGCAAACGTTAGAATATTATACAATCTTTTGTTGACTGCAGTTTTTCAAGGTTTTTTTTACAAATATTTGCAGACAAATGTAAAAAAAAATTTAACTCTGAGGTTTTGTAAAAAGCAAAGAGTATGTGGTGGTTAAATGCGTAACAGTGAGAAAACAGGGTAACACTCTATAATAAGTACCCACTATTAAGCATTAGTTAAGCATTAATAAATACTGAATTCATCATTTATAACACATGAATACTCATTAGTATGTAGTTTATAAACACAGTTAAAAATGTGTTACTCATCATTGATAAGCACTAACTGTATTTATAAACTACATACTAATGAGTATTCATACATTATAAATGAAGAATTCAGTATTTATTAATGCTTAACTAATGCTCAATAGTGCATACTTATTATAAAGTGTTACCGAAAACAGTTCACTGACTTCAACATGACTTTATTATTAGATGAACAGTTTGCAGTGGCATTGATATACAACTCTAGCGTGTCTCAGTGGACACCTGTCAGACAGTATGAAACACTTCTCTCCTGTGGTTATGGAATAAAATTAATAAATATTACTGTCAGTGCATGGGGTTTGGGTTTTTTTTTTCTTTCTTTTTTTGGCCTCTCAGTCCGTCGTCTGACACATTGGAACCAGTGTCTGAATCCACAATGCAGAAGTTGTGTAAATATCCACATGCTTCATTAGCAGTTCTTCTACTCCGTGGATACAGGCACAGGAGAGGAGACAGGCATCACCTCTGCTTGGTTGTAGCGTTTATGAAAGCCATAAATGGCTCTTTAATATAGTGGTAATCAGGGTGGTAATTTGGGTGGAATTGTCCCTTATTGTTGCCAGACATGCCTCCTCGACTCCTGCCAACACACACGCACGCACACATACACACACAGACTAACACACACTCTCACTCTCGGGCAGACAGGGTGTTCAAGGAGTAATTCACACCACATGCCAACAAACTGGGCGGTTGTGTTTTTTTTTTGGTGTTTCTGTCTGTTCCTGCTTTAATGCTGAGGTCAAACCAGTAAATGGGAGGGGGTTCCCGAGATTTTTGTTAAAGCGTTAAAATACATGTGTGTGTACGTATACGTGTGTGTTTGTATAGGCACATCCACAGCCGTGTGTGTGTGTGTGTGTGTTTTAATTGCGGTCTCAGCAAAAGTAGCAAGTGTGTTCGATACAGATGGTTTTCATCACTCCGACTGCACACTAGGACTTCTCTCTCTCTCTCTATTTCCCTCTCTCTCTCTCTCTGTCTCCCTCTAATCTCCCCTCTCTGTTTTTGTGATTAAACATTACTTAATGTAACCGAGCTTCTAATTTGACAAAACCATTAAATATGTGACATTTTACAGTGCGATTGTGCGTCTGCGTTGTTTCACTGCGTTCGCCATTTTCGTAAAAAGTTGTGAAATAATGCGAAGCTACAGGAGGAGGATAAAAAAAAAAACTGATTTCCCCTGTTGCATGGTTGAGTAAGAGCTTCCATGGTAAAGAAACATCCCTCATTCTGGCCGTTAATTTGTGGTGTCCACACACACGCGCGCGCGCGCACACACACATACATGCACACGTACTCTCACACACGCACACACACACACAGACTTTCATAAATCAATATTTACTAAGGAACCTTTCCCCTTTTGAGTCAGAGGAAGCAAATGTGCATCCTGCTGTCTCCCCTCTCACACCCCTCTGTCATGAGGTTGTGTGTGTCTTTGTGTGTGTGTGTGTGTGTGTTACAAGCCGCCTAGCACTTACTGTAAGCGGCGGAGCGGCTCTTGTGTGTGTGTGGGTTTTTTTTGACACGACGACTGTTTTCTTGTTTTGTTTTCGGAGACTTTCAGACACATTCCAACAAAAATGGAGGCCGCTCCTCGGGGGGCTGATTCGTCTTGATGACAGAGAGAGTCTGAGTCTGTAACACGGCAACAGCGAAAGAATAGAGGGAAATATTATGAGACAATGAAGGAGAGTTTATTGTACAATTAAGGGTGAGGAGGAAGGGTGGAGGGGGGCAAAAGGAGATATGAGGAGCAGCAGAGGGAGGGATGGCCAAAAGGATGAATGGGCAGCACTGAAGGGCAGAATGAAGGAACGAAGGAAGAAGGAGCCAGAGAGCGATGGTGTTACTGGCTTGAATAGACAGCACTGGAGGGCAGAAAGGAGAGGAATGGGAAGAGGAGGAGGAGGAGGAAGAGGAGGGGGGCGAGGAGGTGGGTGGTGGTTAGTCACAGCTCTTTAGGGCACATCAGGGCAAATGGCTCCTTACATCACTCTGACACACGCACACAAACACAGAGCAACTGACACACATGAAGATCTGCTGACACACTTCTGCCTCAGAGGATGTGGAAAACCCACTTTGCACCTTCGCCCGAAAACAGAGCAGGAGGAGGAGGAGGAGGAGGAGGAGGAAAAGGAAAAAGAGAGAGGAGAAACAAAGAATGGAAAGAGGAGATGGGGCAGAGATTGGGAGAGTTTAACAAGGTTTTTGAATGAGATGGGATTCAGTCACGTAGACACACACACACACATACTTGAGCATACTGTGTGTGCCAGGCGGACGTCTCAGGTTGAGGAAATCAGACCTGACAGCTTGGCAACAGCAGAGGGTGCAGACTAGAGAGTGGCCAGTATGAGAGAGAGAGAGAGCAGCGTTCTTGTGTTTGTCTTTTATCTAAATTGAAAAAGTTTGAACACACACACACATGTGCCCCCCTCTCTTTTATTAATACGGGTTTGGAAGGTGCGTTTGTGTGTTTTTTTTTTTTGTGTGTATTTAAATGATGGAAATATTTCTCTGCATGTGAACGATGAACATCCAGTCATCTCATCTCTCTCTCTGTCTGTCTCTCTGTGTCTCTCTGCTACAGGCGCTGCAGGCAGCCAGACAGTTCCTCCTCCAGCAGGCCTCTGGACTCAACTCCCCTGGCAGCAACGAGGTCAAACAGAGCCCTGTGCAGGTCAGAGCGCACACACACACACACACACACACACACACAGATGCACAACGCAAGTGTTACTTTATCAGGATCTGTATATTATTAAGCCCCTGGCTGCTGCTGCTGCGGCTGCGGCTGCACCAACCTGCCACGTCAACTCCACTGTGTGATATAGGCGCATATTTTTCACTTTCCTTTCTCTCCCTCTGTCTGTCTCTCTCTCTCTTTTTCGGTGAGTGCATGTGTGGGTCATTGTTAGTGTGTGTGTGAATAAGGTCTTTGTAGTGATTGGGTAGCGGGCTGTTTTCAGAGTTGAATTCCACAGTAAGCAGAGAGAGAGTGGGGTTAGCTGGAGTGCAGGATCCCCACTGAAAGACACTTGAGGAGACACACACATACACACATGTGCATGCACATAGCACACGCACACATTATTACTATCGGTGTACGCTGATAAATATCGCACGTGACATTACCTCTGGCGGTTCTTTACAATTATGTGATGTGCAGAGTGCATGCACAAGTGTGATTTGTAGCTGTGTCTCATATCAATAAAGTGGGGCCATGGGTCTACTAGAGCAGCGAGCCGTCTGGCTGTTGCGCTGCTCTTCTCATTAACGTGCCACATGATAAACAGACAGCTGGACCGTTGCAGAGCGGTGGGAATGAAGGAAGGGGATGGAAGACAGGGAAAGATGGATGCAAGTCCGAGCAGAGGCAGCGCTAAGGTCAGATTTCATTCGCCGGTGAGGAGCTCATGTTTAAGAACAGAGAAAAAAAACAAAAACTTTTTTCACATGTAAAAGTAATAAAAAGGTGGAGCACAAAAGCTGTTTTTGCAGCTTTTTATTTTACAGTGATATGCTTCAAATGACACCTGCAAATAATAAAACGTAAAATCCTGTGCTTCATGGGAGCATTTTCATTTGTTCTCATAAATATTTGCCCCCCCACCACCCTCTCCTGAGTGCACAGACACTGCCTTTTATATTTCCGGCAGCAACTTGCAGGGTTTGTTTGGAATAAACAGAGGAAGAGCCGAGCGTTTCCTCCATGACGAAGCAGAAAAAGAAAAACTAAGCTCAGATGAAACTTCATCAAAATGAAAGTCCAAGAGAAAAAGAGTCAGCACTGAAGGCGGCTTCACGGTCTCTGTTTAGTGCAAAAAAAAAGAAAAAAGGCCACAGAATGAATGAGTAGTTATTACTGAAGGTGTCAAAAAATGAAGTCAAACTTTAAAAAAGGGATCTGGTGGATTACACTTTAATCAAAAGCTGAATTGGAATCAGAACCACTATTTACTTTGGATGGAAAAACTGACAGTTGTAGAAATTACACGGTGACATTGAAGAGGCAGGAGAATAGGGGGGAAAAAAAGATTGAAGATTTATAGTTGCATTAATTCTATAAACCAACACAAAATGGTGCGTTCGTGATCTTGACGAGCTCAGCTCAGTGGATCCAGCCTTCCTCCTCCTCCTCCTCCTCCTCCTCCTCCTCCTCCTCCTGACCCGGGTCGGTCACCTCTCTGCTTCGTCAGCAGGTCGGGAGTCGAATTAAAAGTCACAGATGTTAAAACATTTTCACTTCCTGACTCATCTTTGGTAAAAACAAATGAAAAGAAAGAGAGTGGGGAAGTAAGAGAAAACCAACATGCAGGGGAAGTGAAACTGAAAGCGAACATGTAAACATGTAAATCTGTTGTTGGTTTTTTTTTTTTTGTGTGCGTGCGTGCGTTTGTGTGTTGAAATACAAAGGAACTCCTGACGCGGAGATTAAAGTGACAGCAGTCTCACATGAACGAGATCAACGCAGGTCAAACGCACGTTTAGTCGACCCACCTCGTCCACACCATGTCTTATATCAAGAAGACAAGTATTACCTTCCACTGCCTGCATCCTCACACACTCACACACACACAGACACACACACACAGCGCTGCGCTCCCCCTCCTCTCCTCTCTCCATCTCTGTCTTGTTTGTCTTGTTTGTTGGTGCCTGGCCCGGCTACCCCTTGTTGTACTCTCCAGGGCATCCACGCTACATCTCTGTTGTCTGAGCTGTCAGCTCACATGGCCCCACACACACTCTGCCAACACACACACACATACACAAACACACACTTGGATTTACTTTCATGTGTGTGTGTGTGTGTGTTGGGTCCTCACAGCCCGACGCAGCAGCAGCTCTGAGGCTGTTTACACTCACCAACAAACGTGGCTACTAAGGCGGCACATTGACATTTCTCAAGAGCTGTAATTTCCAGCTTTATGATCATTCTTAAATCGCAGAAATCGCCCTCAGCGGCTGTAAGTGAAGCAATCATCATCTGACAAGAGTAGTGGGTGGGTGGGTGGGTAGTGGGTGGGCAACGGGGAGGGCTAGTGAGCGCATTGCAGGAGTGAGCGAGCCAGGCCAGACATTTAATCTGGTCATTTCTTAAAGGTGGCAGCGAGCGACTGTACTGTGCGGTGACACGGTGGCTCACATCAGGCACAAAATGGCCGTCTTCAGGTCGGTTCCTGCTGGGCTGCTCTCACACATGCAAATGAGGCCCCAGCCAATAATGAGATCTTTAGGAGCTCGATAATTAGATTTTTCCCTTCTCTCTGAGGGAGAACGACAGAGGCAGACAGGGAGCGCGGGAAGACTTCTTTTTCGTGTCTTGACTTCTCTGCCGTGGTCTACACACTGACACCCCCCTCCTCCCTCCCCCTCCTGCCCCCTCACCTCACCCTTCATGCTCCCCCACCGCTTCCCCATCATATTTCTCCTCTTTTCTTTATTTATAATAGAGGGGAGGATCTGAGTGGAGAGCAAAGGAAACTCTGAGATTATATCTGCTTTTTGATTGGTTGTTCAGAGATGGTCTCTGTGTTTGGCTGGCTGCGTGAGATGATGGTATCAATCCACTGTGTGTGTGGGTGTGTGCATGTGTGTGTGTGTGTGTGTGTGTGTGTGCATGTGCATGTGTCACACTGTCATGTGTCACATTTCCAGAGCAACTTGACAATAGTCTCTAGACAGGCAATTGCAGGGGAAATTGATTGTGTGGCAGCTAAACTGCAGCCACAGTTGCTGAAAAGCACAATGCTCAAGTGATTATTTAGGAGTTTGATGATTCGAGATCAAAGAGGCGTTTTAATTTGACACTAGAAACAAGTGCATGATTTTATAAAGAGAGAAATACTGCTCAATAATGATAAAACACTTGTAATGAATGGATGTGTTACTGTACAGCAGTGGTGATATTCTGGTTTTGTTGTTCTGTTGCTCACGAGATCTCCAGTGAATTTGTTTTAATGTTGTTTACTGAAGTTATTAAATATAACAAAGCAAACTGAGGAGTATTAATAATAAAGAGATGCAAAATCATGCACACAGCCACATGATCGCAGGTTCTAATCCTGTCCTTGTTCGCAAATGTTCTCATTCAGCAACTTCTGCTGATGTGCCCTTAAAGGGATAGTTCAACATTTTGGCAAATTGGATCATTGCCATAATCCCTATAGTCATAGCAGTAGGTTCGTTACCTTTAATTGCCGGTGCAAGCTGTTTTTAGAACGGCGGAGCAGAGCCGAGAGCTGCTCAGAGCTACGCTACGGAGGCTCATCAAACTCATCAAATACACAATCCAACAACTCCAAAACGCTTTGGTGGACAAGTTGTGACCTGCACATTCACCACACTATGAGATAATAACGTTATGAGACAGAGTTGTTTTAGAGGTAAATACATGCAAAGCTGCTGATGCGCGTTGCCTTCAGGGACAGTTTTTCGGCAAGCAGTCTCTGAATTTATCCTCTAAAACAACTCCATCTCGTGATGTTCTGTTATTATCTCATAGCGTGGTGAATGTGCAGGTCACAACTTGTCCACGTGAGCGTTTTGGAGTTGTTGGATTGTGTATTTGATGAGTTTGATGAGGGAAACCAAGAAATCCCATTAGCCTCCGTAGCGTAGCTCTGAGCAGCACTGCTATGACTATAGCGATTATGGCAATGGGCCAATTTGCCAGAACGTTGAACTATCCCTTTAAGCAAGGAAGATGTGGCTGAACCCAGTTCGCTGTTGGCATCAAAGCTCCGCCACTCTTCATAGAGATAAAAAATTTCCCACGCAGGTGAAACATCCGTCCCCTCTGTGGCACTGGGATAATCTGATCAGGTGTGTGTGTGTGTTTGTAGCAGGTTATTGGACATAATTGGCCACAGTCACATTAACCGGTCATGGCACCGGCGCCGCTGAGAGAACCAGTGGACACACAGTTGGCACACAAGAGTGGCAATTGGCGGATTACCCAGCATGATACGTAGCACGCCTCCGTGACCCACCACACGTTCCCTACAATGGACACACTTGGCACGCACACTGGGTGGGCACACTAAGCAGCCGCGTATATACACCCACTTGGCAGACACACGCCTGGCACACTTAACACACTGCCACTTGGCATGCACACATACAGATTAACGTACGTGCTTCTTGGCCGCGGCCCATACGTATGTAATTGAATAGCGCGGTGTCCCGTTTTCATGTATTATTGAGGAGCTCGTTTAATTAGGAAAAAAATGAAAAGACTCATTAGAGATATGTTAATTAGCTTGGCTCTCTGCTCTCTGGAGAGGGCTGGCACCAGCACAGTGGGGGCGGAGGAAGAGAGGGAGCCACCACCACGCAGGAAAAGGCGGCGAGGAGCGAGGAGAAGGAAACTGAGTCACGTCAGTCTTGAAGCACCGACCGACGCAATATTTTTTTTATTATTATCATCATCATTATTGCACTGATTCTACTTTTTAATCACTATTACAAATCCACATAATTCACTGCTTCTCTTCTATACGTCCTCTGTTCCTCGGCCGCCTTATTTGAACCGCTGTAAATTAGCGAGAATCTTCTACACATAAAGATTCTGAGGCAAAGTTCAAAGTCTTTTAACTAATCAACAAAACTATGTGGAAAGATGAGTGTTTCACCCCCCCCCCCCACCCCCCCAAGAGTCTGCAACACTGAAGTGGTTCCCTCTCTCGTTCTCTTTTATTTCCTTTCAAAGTGTTTTTCCCAAAGCACTTCTTTTGTCCACTCAATGAAAGTGCTTAGTTGGCAGTTTCTCTTATTTGATGTGGAGGGAATTGGGGGCTGCGTGTGCACGAATATGTGTGTGTGTTGGGGGGTAGTATGGGGGTCCTGACAGTTTGTGAAGGGTGTATGGGAGGAGGTTGAGCGGCCAGTGGAATGGGTTTGGCTCTGGGCAGAGGGGTTGGACAGACAGAGGGGCAGGATGGAGCGGAGAGAGGTTTGGGTCTGGTCACTCAAGTGTGAAACTCTTATTTTGTGATTTGAAACATGAGTGAAATCAGTAATGAAATATGGTCGATAACGGCCTCTCACACTTCCCAATGAAGTGCCATGAGTGTGTGTGTGTGTGTGTGTGTGTGTGTGTGTGAGATTGTGTCTGTGTGGGTGTGTGTGTGTGTGTGTGTGTGTGTTTCTGGAAATGTGTTGTCATTTTTATTCTGAAGCACTGGGGCGTTAGATGGAGGGAGGCGGCGGATGGAGGGAAGGAGGGAGGGAGGGGGAAGAAAGGAGGGGGACGAGGAGGAGGATTTTCCACTTGAACTTGCTGGTCTTTCACTGTCCTCTCTGAAGTTTTTTTTTTTTTTTTTTTTCATTTGTCTGGCCCCTGTCAGGGAGCCGAGTGTTATGCACATCCACATACATACCGAGACCCCTGCTACTGTCCTGTGTTTCTTCTTTGTGCAAGAAAACATCAGCTAGATCACTCAACACTGCAGGCGTTGATGTGTTATAATTACATAAACCTTATATTTATAATTATACGTCTGCAAATTCACTGTATAACTAACACAAATTCTGATGTCTGTCACCGGCAGGATCACCTAAGATGTAAAGTCAATGCACACAAAGTGAAAAGTGGTTTTGACAGCAGCACAAACATTGCTCAGCAAAAAAAAAAAAAAAGGTTGAAAGTTTAAAGGCAGCAAGACGCCCCTGAACACCTTCAGCCTCCACCTGGCTTCGCTCATCACTCCCCCTCCACCCCTCTGCCCCCACCACCAGAGTAATGTGGCCCCTGGCCCTGCTGAAGATTAGCTAGAGGAGGGGTACTCATCACACACAATGAGGCCCTTTTACTTCCAGTGGAGGCCAAACAACGCTCTCAACACAGTGGGCACTCCTTCTATACTTCTCTTTTTCAGTCAAATGCTTTTCTCTGTCATTCCTCCTGCTCTCTCAGCTCCCTCCTCCTCCTCCTCCTCCTCCTCCTCCTCCTCCTCCTCCTCCTCCTCCTCCTTTGCGCTCTCCTTTGGTTTCTTGGCACAATGGTGATGAGGCTGTTTACCTGGGGGAGAGCGATAGTGACGATGAGCCGGTGGGTTAACAAATCCTGCACCAACAAGAAGAAGAAGAAGAAGGGGAGTTCACTAACAGTCCATTAAAGCACTTTACACAGTGTGGACTGTGTTTCTTCTGCAGGGGGCTCTACAGTTATTTACCCCCCCAGACCCTCCTCCACCAGCCTGCTGGCAGCTACGGTGGCAGAAGAGGGTCATGCCGTTTTTGCAGCCTTGTGCATGAACGAGCACAGATGTTGTGTCTTTTTCAGTCAGAGGGTGGGGGGTGCTGGATCTTTGAGACACTTTTTTGACATTTTTAATAAAAACTTTATATACACACAGAAAACCTATTCAAAGACAGAGGCCAGTGTTAATAATGCACCTTTAAGTGTGTGTGTGTGTTTGCATTTGTGTGTGTGTGTGACAGAGAGAGAGACAGAGAGGCCGGCGTCCCTTCCAGTGTGAGGTGGTAATGCTCAGTGACAAGGATAAACAGCGCTGTGGTTTGCTCCTACCAGGAGGGGGGGAGGATGAGGAGGAGGGGGGGATTCGAGGTCTGTGTCAGCCTCTCTCTCTCTCTCTCTCTCTCTCTCTCTCTCTCTCTCTCTCTCTCTCTCTCTCTCTCTCTTCCTCCTGCTTTCTCCTTGTCATTTTTTCAATTACCCCTCTCTCCTGCGTGTCCCCGTAGACCCAGAGGCAGCGCCCGCATCATTTAGACTGAGAGCCTGTTTAGATTCTGATTATAGCCTCCTTTCTTCTCACTCACTGGCATCTCCCTCTCCCTCACACACACACACACACACACATTTACACACACACACACACGTCCTGGCTGCACATTTTTGAGCCAGCATGGGGTGAACAACTGTAGCAGTAGATTTATCTGCTTGTGAGGCTCAGTGGAGTCCTCGGGGTGCACTCACTGTTGCTTTTCTATCAGCTAACACATAGTTTTCTTCTGAAGGAGTGAACAACATAGTCTTGAGTACATCTTTATTTATTTTATTTTTAAATGTTTCCATTAGTGGACAGACAGACAGACAGACAGATATTAAAGGTGTTCAGAAATGGCCATTTGTCCTGTTTGTCGCGCCTCCTTCCACGAGTTTCCACGAGTTGCCGCAAAAATTTACCCGAGTAAGGAAAACTAATTTGATTGGTCGTCATCGAGTAGGCGGGATATTCAATGTTTGGGGCGGGACCGAGCTCGATGTGTGTGCGTGTGTGTGAGTGAGCTAACGTAGCTAACTGTTAGCTCGTAGGCTTGCTACGTTATAGCTTGCTAACTTAGCTAGCGAGGCTAAGTGATGGAGCGCAGGGATCTGGAGGAGGAGAGTTTGTGTCGGTGGTGGTGGACGAGTCTCCTCGTTTTTCTCAGATGTTTGATTGACGGATGACGGATCCAATATCAGTGGCTGATGAATCGTGACGCATAATTCGTGCGCCCTGCATTATCCAATGCGAAAAATAACCATCCCACTTTCACCCCGGATTTACTCAAATAGAATTTTGCACAAAGTTATTGTCTGATACATGGTTTATAACACTAATGTTAAGACCCATAGTGGGCTCAAAATCAATTTTCTTTTCTGAATACCTTTAAATAAAATTCTGATGAGGCTGCTGTGTCTTGGGTGTGTTTTTCTCATCAGAGACCTCAATTAGACGGACGACGGAGGTGTGAAATCCGAAGTTCACTCCTAAATTAGAGATTGTGTAGTCATTTAAGCGGCCTGTCTTCTACATAAACACGGCGCCGAGCTGCACTGGGCCTATTCCCCCCCGGCTGCCTGCTGGTTTAATATCAGATAGCCCTCCTTCCTTTCTTTCTCTCTCTTCCCGAGGTTTCATCTGAAATGGAAAGTGGGGCTTTCCTCCTCGTTAGAATGAAAAGTCATCAAGGGAGGAGAGAGGAGAGAGAGAGGAGCCTCATTGAAATGCAAGTTACATCCCCTCCCCTCTCTTCGTTCTCTCTCTCCTCCCTCCTCTGGGACTCCGTGCCTTTTCTCCTCCTTCTCCTTCCCATCTTTTCGGGTGCTCCCTCGCTCCCTCTCTTCCTTTGTTAATCAGTTAAACTCCCTCTTCAAACATCCCCTCTAATTACTCCTCCACTCTCTGTAAACGACAGGGCTGTCTCCAGCTTCTCCTCTCCTCCTCCTCCTCCTCCTCCCTCCTCCAGCTCCCTCTCTCCGTGGCAGGGGTTGACCTCTGTCAGCCACCAGCCCCTCAGCACAGTCTATGTCTGCATGTGTGTGTGTGCGTATGTGTGTGTGGGACTGATTCTTGCACGTAAACAATAGGGGAGACATCTTAGGTTTTTAAATGTTATCATTATGAGTTTAATATTATTTGTGTGTGTGTGTGTGTTCGTGTTGTAGCCGTTCCTCCTCCAGCTCTTGGCCACTTTCTCTTTCCACAAACCTGCTGCATGACTCTACACACACATCTCTCTATTATTAAACTATTGTTTCCTTCCTCCCTCTGGCCCTTCTTTCCTTCCCTCCTTCTTTCCTCTCTACCCACCGTGTAGGCTGCTATCCGTCTCTTCTCCCATCTTTTCGCTCATCCCTCCTCCTCCTCCTCCTCCCCACAGCCTCACCTCTCTCTACTAATCTACCACCCATCTCCCTCTTTTAAATTAACATGCAACATGAAAAAAATGGGACGACAGCAGGAAAAAAAAAAAAAAATTAAATGCATTTAATAAATGGCTGACTTCAAATCGCCCGGCTTTTCAGAGTCTCCCTATTCACAGTCCAATGAAAGGGGGAGAAATCATTCACCGGGAGAGACAAAGCCGAATGAAAATATAATTCTGCATTGTGAGGCGCTTTTGTCCTGGCCCGTCAAATCGCTAATGGCGAGGCTTTTGTTTTGCGGCGGCGCTCTCAGGCTGGCGGTGTCGTATGGCGGTGGCAACGCATGCCCCATAATCACCACGCTTTGTGATATTAGATTATAGGGGCAATTAATGGCGTCAAACCTTAACTACTCAGCATTCAGCCTGCCACACACACACACACACACACATTCAAGTCTCAAACCCATGCACGTCGGCTCACACACACACACACACACACACACACACACACACACACACACACACACATATACAGTGCAGCATATCAGCACTTGCACACATCATGCATGCGCGTTTGGCTCTGGCATCGGAGCGTCAGCCAACACACAGAAAGGTGCTATAACTCCAGTAATTATTACGCCCGTGACTTGAAAATGTCAATGGCGGTGTGTATAAAATAGAATGTATGAGTTGTCAGGGAGGAAGAATGGGATGCACAAGAGCAATTAATTACAGCTTTTCATTTGGCAGCTTAGACTGACAAGGCCTGGCGGCGGGGGCAAGCTGGCATGACGCCAAGCGGCGGCACCCATCACCACCCCCACCTTACTCTCAACCCCCTTCACCGCCGCCGCCGCCACCGCCTCCCCATCCCCTCTGCCTGTTCCTTTACCAACTGCCACAACAGCACCCATCCCCTCGCTCACCCCTCTCTGACTCTGTCTTTTCTTTATGCTTTTTATCTTTCTCTATCTCCCCCTCACCTCTACATGCACACATTTGAAATATTTATTCATGCACAAGGGACATAAATACTGCCAGTGCAGTTGACAACAGGAGTCGGTCAGATACAAAGCGCCTGGGCGGCTGAACACAGTTACATATATGATGACCTACAGGTCAGATAGAAAGCAGACATCATTCAAGGATACAGAAAACATCGTCTCCTCCAGACTGAGTGGCTTCCAATAATAGCCGATACTGAGCAGCAGTACCTCGCTGACTGTTTAGCTCTTCTTTTAGAGAGGCCGGCCATCTGAAGGCCCCTCACAACCAACCAGACTACCAAATATAAAGACTAAAAGTTTACATTTGTAGCCTATAGCTGAGAGATGGTCTGCTTCAGCTGCTGGTATTTCAGCACTTTGGTTAGAAAGGCCTCTTCAAGGCTGTAATCAAAGGTACAGCCGACCTCCAGAATGGACACCTCTCTGTGATTATCATTAACAACAACAACCAACATCAGGGGTGTTAGCTGTAACATTAGAGAACAATGAAACATTATTACACAGGCTGAACATGCTCGGCTTTACAGTAGAATGCTTATACAGCATAGATAAGATATCTGCTGATATCAAATCCACAATTCTGTCATTCCTACATATGTAGAGCCCCCTGTAAACATGGCAACCATTCATCTTACATCTTGTGAGAGACTCTTACACACACACACACACACTTCTCCCCCATTCATCTGCATAACCCTAACGAACCCGTCCTCCTATACTTCCATGACCCAGCCACGTCCAGCCCTCCTCTCTCTGGCCCTTCGCTGCTGCATGTGTATGTGTACTGGGAGTGTGTTTGGTTAGGGAAGTCTGCTTTGATAAAAGAGTCTGGGGTCACTCACAGACTCACAGAAAGACATTAAAGGAGACGGAGAGGGAGGAGAGGGAGGAGGAGAGGGGGGGAGACAGAGGCCAACAAGATGGTGTTAGTATTTATGGCCAATCTTGTTTACAAAGTCAAAGCAGCTCTTTGCAGATTTAATTTACCAGTGACAGCTTGTCCCCCTCTCTCTCTTCTTCGCTCTCTTCACCGCAACAATTCCCATCACCCTGCCTGCCTGCCTGGCTGCCATCCCATCCCCTCAGGTACCGAGGAGATAGACTTGCTCCACACACACTGGCTTTCACGCGCGCACACACACACACACACACACACTAAACAGCTGGACACCACAGAGTGAATATAGATAAATGGCCAATTTCAGAGGTGATAACTCATCCTTGTATTTCTCAGTATAAAAAGCCATCACTTCCTAACGCGACAGGGTTATTTGTATTGAGGAGGCTGCAGCGTAGTTTATTGATGTGGAGGCAGTGAAAGAAGAAGTAGCCATCCCTCAGTCTATAGACACAGAGACTATCAGCTCCGCTCCTTAAATATCACTCAAATCCTTTATCTGTGAAACCTTAATTCAGTTAATAAATACACTGTAGTACTAAATCAGCAGGTTTGTCAGTGCTTTTTCATATATCGAGGCTTCATTTATGCATGTGCACGAGCGTCTCGGTTTTTTTTTGTTTTTTTTTATTCATGTGGTTATTTTGTCTTCACTTTACAGTGTTTGTAATCAGATTAGCATCTCAGCCCATCTCTGTGTACAATGCATGTCCATTAAGAGTGCTTGCACAACAAATCTGCAAGAATCACCACGTTTCTCTCCCCATCCTCTCTGTGTCTCTCAGTCTCTCTCTTGTCTTTGCCTGCCTGTAGCCGTATCTGATGAGATAGACATCTCATCAGATAGCCACTTTGTTGTTCCTTTCTTCTTAGGCAGGCTTGACTGTGTGGAAAGAAAAACGGAGGGAGTCCTAATCATGTGTTTATGGAAGCAGATAAGATTTTTATATTTTGTAGGGCGGGTTGCATATCTGTCCTTTCATCTCTGCAGCGTTGTTACAGAAATTGTGAGGTTTCCTTTTTTTTTTTTCTTCTTTTTTTTGTCACAATGTCAGCCTTGTGTAGGAAATAGTCAACAATATGTGTGTGTGCTTTTTTTCACTTTTTTTGTTGATCTTTGTCTTGATGTTGCCAGCTCATCTTAGCTGTGACTGACAGCAGAGAATAAGACACAACACACCTCTCTCACTTTACCTGTCCATACCAGCCGACTGTGCAACTTCCATTCACATTGTTTGTTTTGAGTTGAGCGTTCAAGTTGCAGGCACGGTCATGCTCTAAGCTCGCTGCGTCACTCACACACAAAGCACCCGCTGACTGAGGTGTCCTACTTTTAACATGTTAAAGGAATAGTCCAACATTTTGGCTAATTGGCCCATTGCCATAATCCCAATGGTTTTAGGAGTAGGTTCGTTACCTTTAATTGTCGGTGCAAGCTATTTTTAGAACGGCGGAGCAGAGCCGCGAGCTGCTCAGAGCTACGCTACGGAGGCTAAAGGGATTTCTTGGTTTCCCTCATCAAACTCATCAAATACACAATCCAACAACTCCAAAACGCTACTAGACAGAGTTGTTTTCGGGGTAAATACAGAGACTGATTGCTGAAAAACTGTCCCTGAAGGCAACGCGCATCAGCGCATCGCGCTCTGCTCCGCCGTTCTAAAATTAGCTTGCACCATATAGGGATTATGGCAATGGGTCAATTTGCCAAAATGTTGAACTATCCCTTTAATATCAAAGTGTGTGATGAATTTTAAAACATTAATGTTTATCCCCTGTGCTGTTGTGTGTGTCTTCAGGTGCCCGTGTCCATGGCGATGATGAGTCCACAGATGATCACTCCTCAGCAGATGCAACAGATCTTGTCCCCCCCTCAGCTGCAGGCCCTGCTGCAGCAACAGCAGGCTTTAATGCTACAGCAGGTAAGACACACACACACACACACACACACACATATTAACACACACATTTCTGCTTGGATCAAGTCCCAGGCCAGCGTGTTTGGATGTGTCTGCTTTAGTAGGCGCTGACACACACTGGGCGTGATTGTATCTTATTTAATGCTTCCAGATCTCTGAAGATAAACACACATCAACATATCCACTTATACACACATTGTCATGTCGAGCACCTCCTCTTTGGCATTGTTGCTAGGTGAACGTGTATGCTCCCACCTGCGGGCACACACACACTTGCACGCCTATGCACAGTCACATAATGCACACACACACACACACACACACATGCACGTTTTTACTTCACCCCAAGTGAATCATGGTGATTCAGGTGATAGAGGCGTTGCCATGTCGAAAATAAAAGAGAAAGAAACCCATAAACACTCGTCATCCGCAACAGCTTCATCAAACGCTCAGCCACGCCAACCTGTGACCTCCCACCTGAACAAGTGAAACACACACGCAACCTTGTAAAGGCTCTGAAGAGGTCTATTAACCGAGAGATGGGGGGTGGGAGGGGCGGGGGGGGGGTATAGAGAAGTAATTGCAGCAGCGCAGGGGAATGTCTAGAAAACACATACATACAAGCAGATAGATTTAATAAGGAACAGTAGCTTCAGGCGAGTCTAAATTGCAAGTGGGAAGATCTGACAACATGGATCATAATGGAAATGTGAAATGTGCTGGCTTTCTGGAAACAGACATGCAGACGGCTAAGAACCTCTTCACCAGCTCTTTTTTTTTCTCTAACGAGGAGAAAGGAGTCGAGGAGGAGGAGGAGGAGGAGGGGGCCTGATAACACACACACACACACACACACACACACACATTACACTCCCGCTATTAAAACCACTGAGTTTAACATTGCTCTCCCACTTAATTAACCACAGTATGGACTTGCTCTTAGTGTATATCTGCAAATCAGGCACTTTTTCCTCACAGAGAACAATCAACCAACATATCACTCACTGGAGCATTAAATTTCATATCCCCATGGCAATACAGCATTGTGTAAGAGTGTGTAAGTGAGGTTTTTACGGCCCACTGCTACACAGCGGTTGTGTGTTTGTACGGGTTTGTGCGCTCATTTGTGGGTTTGTGTTTTAACCTTTAAGTTTTTTCCCTACTAACCTTTACTTATGCTACAACTGCTCCGCCTCTATTTCTCGGTGTGTTCACTAAAGTCAAGGTCATGGTAATAGGCTGGAGAGGTGAGTGCCTCACTTACACATACTCTTAATGCACAGAGCCACTGAATCAAATCATTAAAAAGACCTTAATTATCACTTAATTATTCCCTCAACTCGCCACTCCCCAGCCAAGCGTGTGTGTGTGTGCGTGCGTGCATGTGTGTGCTTGCATATGCATTTGT
The DNA here is from genome assembly GCF_045865225.1 of Trachurus japonicus. Taxonomy (NCBI): domain Eukaryota; kingdom Metazoa; phylum Chordata; class Actinopteri; order Carangiformes; family Carangidae; genus Trachurus; species Trachurus japonicus. The sequence goes on from NC_140911.1 coordinate 6,740,643, forward strand.
CTGTGTGATGAGGAGGCGATCAGGGCTAGTGACGCGGAAAAGAGAGATTAACTCCACCTAAGGAGCGATAAAAGAGAGGAAAGACAGATGGAAAAGAAAGAGCAGCAAGAAAGAATGAGTCCTGCATTTAAAATAAATTAAGGACAAGAAGGAGCGTTGTCGTCGTCGTCAGCGTACGGACGGAGGCACGGTGAATTATTCAAAGCTGATGCTACAGTATGACTGGGATAATATTGCAGCTGGAAGTGTAAATCAATTTTCCACAAAAAGAGCAGGTCCATTACATTACACAGGGTGTGTGTGTGTGTGTGTGTGTGTGTGTGTGTGTGTGGATGGGCAGCGGTGTGTGGTGTGTTCACTGTACGTTCACCAACCGCTGCACTGTGAAGTCATTCTGTGGTGAAAAGCCTCTTTGAACATTTGATGCACCGTGAAACAAAGACAAACTGCAGACGGACACCTGTACACGCTGTTCTCTAGAGGAGAACTCCCCGTCCCCAACACACACACACACACACACACACACATGAACACACACACACACACACACACACATGAACACACACACACACACACACACACACACACACATGAACACACACGCACACACATGAACAAACTGTGGTCAATGTGAGTTTTCCTGTCCGCCTTCCTCTCCTCAGAGCAAGATAATGATCTTAATGGAGCTTCCTGAGTAAATTAATGATTAGTAACTCAAACAAAACAGACAATCTGCAGCCAGGGGACTGTGTGTGTGTGTGTGTATGTGTGTGTTTGTGTTAGCATATGTGAATCATGAATTCTGGTGTGTGTGTGTGTGTGTGTGTGTATGTGTGTGTTTTTCCATAAAAGAACCAGACCTCAATGCTAAATTTGGTCGTTTTTTAAATTAAAGCATTTAGCAGCAGCAGCAGCAGTCAAGTTCATTTCACTGAATATCTGCATAATTACAGGAGACAAAGAAATATGAGTCAAGGTGAAGAATGCATAGGAGTGCCAAAACTTTAGTCACTCTCACCCCCCCCCCCCCTCACCCCCACACCCCCGAGACCGGCAGGCAAGGCCGTTACTATGACAATGGATGGACAATCTATAAATAACCGTACACATAACCCCGGGGGCCACTTCTCTTATCTGCACACAGCATATAGAAACAGCATATTTGAGACTGGAAACTCTGAGCAGCGCCGCATGGATGTGCACACACACACACACACACATGCATACAATGCCAGCAGGTGTTTTATGACAGTAAATACAGTAAAGAGCCGCCTTGAAGTGTTC